>NC_091229.1:6442353-6529853 GCF_040958095.1 Procambarus clarkii
TAGTGGCAGGGCTCCAGTAATTTCTGGATATTATTTATGTAAAGGCTCCTATAATTTCTGGATATTATTTGTGTAAAAGCTCCTATAATTTCTGGATATTATTTGTGCAAAGGCTCCTATAATTTCTGGATATTATTTGTGTAAAGGTTGCAGTATATTTTGGATATTATTTGTGTCAAGGCTCCTGTAATTTCTCGATATTACTTGTATCAGGGGCTCCTGTAAATTGCATATAATAATTGTCATGGCTTATCTAATCTAGTCCGCAGAATTACCCAAAGCTACCCAAAGCCTCTTAGCATTACGTAAGTAATGAAGAAATATGGTATACTTCTTCAATGTGCATTTTTATTTCTTCATTATTTCTCCTTATTTAATGATGGTGCTGAATATAGTATACACAACAAATATTTGAACTCTGAAATAATTTCATTTCATAACTAAGGCGAAAATATGTGGCAGGTGACGCCATAGGTAGTCGACTGTCCAAGGCACACTGTTATGGAGCGACTTATGCAAGATATATTTTTGCCTGGAGAGTAATTGCTGATATATAGGCCTCCTGTACACAGTGATCCTATCGTCACACTTCTCTTCCCATATAGTCGCAAATTTAATTCGTAATATTAACTTGTAAAATGCATATTAACAATAGTATTTAGCATAAATTACCACAAAACATTTAAGATTTACTAAGAAAATGTATCTGGAAGTTAAATTAAATTCATAGGACAATGGTATGTGTTCGCTCTTTAAACTATTATGTACTGCAATGTACTGTCTATAATGATTGTGTCTATAATGATCTGATCTCTCTGATATATTGCTTAATTAATTAATATAGATTCACATATAACGCTTATATCTTGATGTTAGCAGAAAGACAGGGATAAAATCGTTTTGTAAATCCATCACAGGGATTATATCTTATGAGAGAGGAAAGAGATTCATATTTTTAAAGAAGGTTTCTTTGCCGACGCTCTCCCTGTCGATGGGAACTATGACCTTCGAAGATCAATGTTACTTCTATTTAGTACTGAAATAAATGCAAGTAATCTGTGTCATCAGAGAGGCAGAAATATAAGCTACATCTTAAATCCTTTGTCATAAATATATCTGATGTGAAAGTGAAAATTTATGCCGTTTTATAGTTACTTGATGGCTGGCTCTGGGAGTGAAAAGCTCTACACACCAATAATCAATTGAGTAATTAAGTTGCATAAATGCTAATTAACCTTAAAGATCCACATGTCTGAAGAAAAACAGAGATCTAGAAGTTAATGAGAAATTAGCATTTCAAGAAATATATATTAAGTGAAAGGCAGGATATGGTTTAATAAACAGTACAACACAATCTTAGCTTAGTTTACCTGAGTTTACCTGAGAGAGCCACTTACACTAATAGCTTAGACGAGGACAGGAAGTTGGCGGATTGTCGAAGGTCCCTCCCCATTTGCCTTGATGATCCTTTCCAGCTGTACTTAAAAAGTTAACAGAGCTTTGGCATTTACGGCTTCGGTGGGTAGGCGGTTCCAAGAGTTAATAACCTTGTGGGTAAAAATCTCTGTCCTACTTTGCTGCTTGTTGAACTTGAAACCGTTGTTTCTTGCTTATATTACATCTTACTTTTTGAAGCAGTTTTCCGGATCAACTTCCTCCAAATTGTTCATTATTTTAAGTTTCAATAAGATCCGCCCTGTCAATCTGATCAATAATATCCGAAATAATCCACAGGAGCTTGGTTTGCAGTGTTGTTACCTGTGCTCCTCAACCATTCCTGATATGTGAGTTGACTTAGCTCTAGAATCATTTTTGTTATCTTGAGGTTATCTTGAGATGATTTCGGGGCTTTAGTGTCCTCGTGGCCCGGTCCTCGACCAGGCCTCCACCCCTAGGAAGCAGCCCGTGACAGCTGACTAACACCCAGGTACCTATTTTACTGCTAGGTAACAGGGGCATAGGATGAAAGAAACTCTGCCCATTGTTTCTCGCCGGCGCCTGGGATCGAACCCAGGACCACAGGATCACAAGTCCAGTGTGCTGTCCGCTCGGCCGACCGGCTGTTGTTCAGTGTTACATTTTCTCCAGAGCAGCTATAACCTTCTGAAGATGAGGTCTCCATGCTTGAATATAGTAATCCAATTGGGGGAGCATCAGAGATTTATGCAATTGAATCACAACCTTTTTTTTCTTGAAGTCTTGATTATTCTAAGTGCTTGGTTAGCTTTTTTTACGACTGCCTCTACCCGCTGTTTAACTTTCATTGGGTGGTGGATTTTTACTCAGAGATTTTTTCTTCATCTATCTGATGTAATGTAATGGTGTTAATTTGGTAGTAGAAATAATCTTATAAAATTTTGTCACCTTAATACACTAAACAGAAGGAAAGAAATGCGACTCACCTAGTTTTACTCACGTAGTTGTGCTTGCGGGCTCTTTGGTCACGCCTCTCAACTGTCAACTGTTGTACAGATTCTTGGGACTACTGGGTTCTATCAAATCTACTTTTGAAACTGTGTATGGAGTCTGCCTCCACCACATCATTGCTTAATGCATTCCATTTGTTAACTACTCTGACACAGAAAAAATTATTTCTAATATCTCTGTGGCTCATTTGGGTACTAAGTTTTCACCTGTGTCCCCTTGTTCATGTTCCACCCATGCTAAAGAGTTTGTTTTTGTCCACCATGTCCAGTGGCCCGAGACTGTTCAACATGCTTCCACTACACATAAGGGGCATAACTGGCAGACCCATCACAGTGTTCAAGAGAGATCTCGATAAGTACCTCCGATTGATACCTGGTCAACCAGGCTGTGATTCATACGTCAGGCTGCGAGCAGCCGCGTACAACAGCCTGATTGACCAGTTCAGCAACGAGTAGGCCAGGTCGACGACAGGGCCCTCGGGATGCTAAGCCCCGAAAACACCTCAAGGTAAGGTAACCCTGTCAATTCCCCTGAGAATTTTGTAGGTGGATATCATGTCTCCCCTTACTCTTCTGTTTTCAAGGGACGTGAGGTTTTGCTGCCTTAGCCTTTCCTCGTAGCTCATACTTCTCAATTCTGGGACTAGTCTGGTGGACTACCTTTGAATCTTCTCTAACTTTGTCTTGTGTTTAACTAGGTATGGACTCCAGGCTGGAGCTGCATATTCCAGGATTGGTCTGACATAAGTGGTATTCAAGATCCTGAACGATTCCAGAGACAAGCTTTTAAAGGCAGTTCGTATGGTGGCCAATCTAGCATATGCCGCGGATGATATCCTTTTGTTGTGGGCTTCAAGGAACAGGTTCGTTGAAATCAACCCCCAGATCTTTCTCTCTATTTGACGCTTGCAGGATACCACCTTCCTGATGGTACCTTCTGTTCTGCCTTCTGTTCCCTTCACCTAATTTCATTACTTTACACTTTCCTGAGTTGAACTTTAGTAGCCATTTTCTAGACAATTCCTCGAGTTTGTCCAGGTCATCCTGTAGTCTCAGTCTATCTTCATCTGTCTTGATTCTTCTTATAATTTTTGCATCATAAGCAAACATTGCTAGGAATGAGTCAATACCCTTTGGAAGAGCATTAACATATATTAGAAACAGGATGGAGGCCAAGTACAGAGCCCTGTGGGACGCCGCTGGTGACATCTCGCCACTCTGATAGCTCCCTCCTCACAGCTATTCGCTGTTTCCTGTTGCTTAGATACTCCCTTATCCGCTGTAGCACCTTACCTTTTATTCCTGCTTGTTGCTCCAACGGTTGTAACAGCATTTTATAGGGTTCTGTGTCAAAGGCTTTTTGACTGTTCAAGAAAATGCCCACCCTTCTCTTTCTTGTCTAATTTTTGTTGCTTGGTCATATAATTATATTAAGCCTGTGAGGCACGATTTACCATCACTGAAACCAAGCTGGTGGTGTGTTACAAAGCTATTTATCTCGAGATTCTCTATGAGCCTTTTTCTCGCTATCTTCTCCATCACCGTGCATGATATACAAGTTAAGGAGAATGGCCTGTAATTAAGTGGCTCGTGCCTGTCCCCCTTTTTGTATATTGGGACTACATTAGCTGCCCTCCAGCTTTCCGGTATGTCTCCTGTTTCCAGTGACCTGTTATACACCATACACCATGGCAATCTTAATGCTTCTGCACCTTCTTTTAGTATCCACGGTGAGATTCTGTCAGGCCCAACAGCCTTTGTCACATTCAATTCCAACAGATTCCTTTTCACCTCATCACTGGTGAGGTAAAATTCCTCCAAGGTTGCTTGGTTTGCCGGCTCTTCATTTAGTGCAGGGGGCCTTCTCCTTGTTCTATTGTGACGACCTTTTGAATCTCTTGTTTAGTTCTTCACACAGCTTGTCATTCTCTGTGTATCTGTTCTCCCCTTTCCTCAGTATCATCACTTGTTCCTTCACTGCTGTTTTCCTCCTGATGTGGCTGTGGAGCAGCTTTGGTTGGGTCTTAGCTTTACTCGCAATGTCATTTTCATACCTTCTCTCTGCTTCTCTCCTCACTCCGAAGGTACTCATTCCAGGCCCTCTAGTATCTCTCCCTGCTCTCTGGTGTTCTGTTATTCTGTAGTTTCTCCATGCTCTTGTACACAATTGCTTTGCCACCTTACATTCCTGATTAAATCATGGATTCTTCTATTTCTTTTTATTTTCTTCTTTAGGGCCGGGATAAACCTGTCTGCAGCTTCCTGGCACTCCTGGGTGACGCAGTCCATCATATCCTGTTCAGTCTTTTTTTCTGAGTTCTGTTTCCCATGGTATTAGCATTAGGAAGTTCCTCATCTCGTCATATTTTCCTCTTCGGTAATTTAGCCTTTTCCCTTCCAATCCCTTCCTTAGATAGGTTATCCCTACCTCCACCAGATACTCAAATGTCAATACACTGTGGTCATTCATTCCCATGGGGGCTTCCAATTTTATTTCCCTTATTTCTGACTCATTCAAGGTGAATATGGTCGAGTCTAGCTGGTTCGCCATTGCCTCTCATTCTTGAGGGTCCCCTTAATATGTTGGCTCAGAATGTTCCTTGTTGCCACTTCCTAGAGTTTAGCTCTCAATGTATCTGTACCTCCATGTGGGTCCCCATTCTCCCAGTCTATCTTTCCATGGGTTGAAATCGCCCATGAAACAGAAATATTATTTCTATTTCACCCTCTCTCCCACGAGTGTAGTTTCTGTCTCACCCACGCTCCCAGGAGTATAGTTTCTGTCACACACACGCTCCTAGAAGTACACTTTCCGTCTCATCCACTGTCCCATGATTATAGTTTCGGTCTCACCCACATTCCCAAGAACGTTGATGAGTTTCTGTCTTATTGTCTCACCCGTGCTCCCAGGATTATAGTTTCTTTCCCACCAACGCTTCAGGAATATAGTTTGTCACACCCACGCTCCTAAGAGTGTAGATTCTGGTTCACCAATGCTTCTCATTTTCGCTCACAGGATTATAGTTTCAATCTCACCCTCACTTGTAGTATGTTCCTGCCTTACCATGCTCCCAGGAGCATAGTTTCTGTCTCCTCCATGATCCCATGATTATAATTTCGGTTTCACTTATGCTCTCAGCAGTATATTTTTTTCTCAACAACGCTACTACAAGTATAGTTACTGTCTCACTCACGCTCCCAGGAGTATAGTTTTTTGTCACCCGCGCTCCTAGGCATATAGTTTCTGTGTCACTAACGCTCCCAGATGAATAGTTTCAGTCTTAACCACGCTCACAGAAGTATGGTTTTGGCCTCACTCACTACTCCCAGCAGCATTCCCCTTGGTGTAGTGGTAAAACGCTCGCTCGCCGCTTTGCAAGCGCTTTAGCCATGGTTCATATCCTGACTCGGGAGGATTTACATGGTGCCAATCCTAAGCTGTAGCCTCTGTTCACCCAGAAGTGAATGGGTGCCTGGTTGTTAAACGATTCGGCTGGTCGCATTCCGGGTTAAATTAGGATTAAGGAACTCCCGAAACGCTATGCGTGATAGTGACTGTACACGAGTGCAAGAACTCTTGTATATATCTAAATACAAATACAAATAGTAAAACAAATATTATTTATTTCTGTTTCACCAGCGCTCCCACGAATATTGTTTCTGCTTGACCCACGCTCTCAGGGGAATAGTTTCTGTCCCCACATATGCTCTCAGGATTATAGTTTCTGTCTCACCCACGCTCCCAGAGCCCAATTTCTGGCTCACCCACGCTCCTTGAAATATATTTTCGATCTCAACCGCGCTTATAGAAGCATATTTTGTCTCACCCGTGCTTACAAAACCATAGTTTGTCTCACCAAGGCTCCCTTGAGTATAGTTCCTGTCTCACACACGCTCCCAGGACCATAGTTTCTGCCTCATCCACGCTCTGAGGAGTATAGTTTGTCTCACTGCGCTCCCAGGAATATAGTTCCTGGTTCACCCACGATTCCAGGAATATAGTTTATATCTCACACGCGCTCCCAGGTGTATAGTTTCCGTCTCACTCGCCTTCACAGGATTAGGGTCTAGGTCAAACACGCCCCCAGGAGTATAGTTTCCGTTCCATCCACGCTCCCAAAAGTATAGTTTCTGGGTCACGCTCACTCCCAGGAGTACAGTTTCTTTCTCACCCACGCTCCCAGAAGTATTGTTTCATTTTCGCTGACGCTCTCATGAGTATAGTTTCAGTTTCACCCACGATCACATTAGGATAGTTCCTGTCACACCCGCGCTCCTTGGAGTATAGTTTCCATCTCACCCAACCTCCTAGGAGAATAGTTTCTCTCTCATCCACGCTCCTATGGATATAGTTTCTTTCTCACACGCGCTCCCAGAAGTATAGTCTCTACCTCACTCACGCTCTCACTAGTATAGTTTCTGTATTACCCACTCTCCCAGGAGTATAGTTTCTGTATTACCCACTCTCCCAGGAGTATAGTTACTGGTTCCCCCACAATCCTATGTGTATACATACAGAAATCACAATAGCGTTGTTACGGACCATTCGTAACCGGGTTCCTTTACACTCTACGATCCTGCTCAAGTTCAGAAGACTCCTAACCTTGATGGATAAATAGTGTAATGTTTAAGGTAAATAAAAATAATAACACTTAAAATTAGCCGTTATTATTACCCATCACCATAATAATTTATATAAGTTACTATGTGATGTCATCCGGAGCGACATCACTAGCCCTCACGCCAGCTAGCTTCCCAGATGACGGACACTATATGCCTCTAACGAGGTTTTCACCTATGAAATTATTCACCTATGACTAGCCCTTACGCTAGCTGCAGTCATGGAGACGCCTTCAAGGGCTCCCCCTCCGTAGCGCACTTGCCGGTACGCTCAATTAGTGAACTCAACAACGCTCAACTAGCCCCAATAGCTAGTACCTCCAGGAGTGAAGTCCACAGCGCTCAACTAGCCCCACTAACTAGCACCTTCCAAGAGTGAAGTCCACAGAGCTTAACTAACCCACTTGGCTATCACCTTCATGTCGACCCAAGTACTCTTACACTCTCCTGGGTTCACTGACTTCCATTGCTTGTCCCTAGTTAGTCGTCACCTTCAAGCCCTGCCGACAAGAAAATGGGGAACTACGATTAATGGGAGGTCTGAAAATGGACTCTGTTGAAAATTGAGTCTAAAATAATCTCTGTCTTATTTAGGTCCTCAAATGGTCTCTGTCATATTTTGGTCATAAATGGACTATGAAGAAAATCAGTCCTAAAATGATCTCTGAATAATTTTTGGTGTTTAAACTGATCTCTGTTCAATTTCGGTCTTTTACAGGTGAAAAAGCTGTAAATGGATACAAAACTAAAAATCATGGCTAAGATGTCTGTTTTCTTTAACAAAACTTCTATGAACATATTCTCTGAAAATGGTCGTTTTTCTAAATTTTGGTCATAAACTCCAATCGTCAAAACTCCAATTTTGGTCATAAGTCTCCAATCGTATTGGCGTATGCCATTCCATTGGAGACTTTCAGCGCCGTGGAGAGGGGGGACCTGCTGCCTGGGTAACAGCTTCTCTCCCAAATCAACCTACCCTGGCTTTGCTCCCTGGTGAGGCCACTCCAGACCGACAACCAGAGCGCAACTACATAGTCTCCTGAGACTGATGGATGCCTACTACTAAACTCCTATGATAATATGAACTCTAAAATATTTTCATAAAACTGAACACTGAAAATTTTTAAATTTTCCCTATAAATTTTTCCTCTTAACAATCTTATGAAATTATTTTCCTCATAAGAACACTTAATAAACTTTCATGATCGCTTTATCCGAAAATGGTCTTTGAAAAATGCGCGATTTTGAAAACAAACTAAAATTATCCTGGAACCACCGACGCCCAACACACGATATTTAAAATTACCTGGAAATCCGTGTCTAGATCCGATTTTTTTCCAAAAACAAAAATCACTGCTGGGGTGTCATCCCTATGTCCGGGATGATCCCAGACGCGTCTTAGTCGATTGCACCACGACATGGTCAAAGAATTGCAACCGGGAGTGCTACTGCCCTCACACAGATCCCGCAGCCTCTCCGAGACACTAACCGGGGTTTTACACAATTCCCTCAAGCACCCGGGCTGTGTCAACAAGCTGTTTTACCTCTTCGCTCTTACTTCAATACATACAGAAATCACAATAGCATGATACATGAATGTATCACGATGATACAATATCAATGTATCAATAGCGTGATGTATTACGCTATTGTGATTTTTGTGTCTATTGAAGTATGAGCGAAGGGGTAGAACAACTTGTTGACAGAGCCTAGGTGCATGGGGGAACAGTGTAACACCCTGGTTTGTGTTTCGAAGAGGCTGCGGGATCTGTGCGAGGGCAGTAGCAATCCCGGTTTCAATTCTTTTACCATGTCGTGGCGGAATCGATTATATAAGGCGCATCTGGGATCATCCCGAACGTAAGTTAAACCCTCAAAACAGCCCTTGTGGATTTGTTCAGTGTGTATTGTTTTTGTCTCACTCGAGTTCACAGGATTTATGTTTCTAGGTTACATACTCTCCCTGGAGAATAGTTTCTGCTCCCACCCACGCTCCCGGTGGTATAGTTTCTGTCCCATTCACGATCACAGGAGTATAGTTTCAGCTGCCCTATGATCCCAAGAGTATAGTTTCTGGCTATCTTACAATCCAAGGTGTATAGTTTCTGTCTCATTCGTGTTCCCAGGATTATAGTTTCTAGGTCACACACGTTTCCCCAGGGGTATAGTTTCCGTCCCACCCTCCCAAGCTCCCAGGAGTATAGTTTCCGTCCCACCCTCCCAAGCTCCCAGGAGTATAGTTTCCGTCCCACCCTCCCAAGCTCCCAGGGGTATAGTTTCTCTCTCATCCACACTCCCAGGAGTAGAGTTTCTGGTTTACTCTAGCTCCCCATGTGTACAGTTTGTGTCTCTCCCACGCTCACAGAAGTGTAGTTACTTTTTCATCAACGCTCCCTGTAGTATAGTTTCTGTCTCCCCCCGCTCCCAGGTATATAGTTTCTTTCTCACCAGTACTCCCTGGAGAATAGTTTTTGTCTCACTAGTACTCCCAGGAGTATATTTTTGTCTCACCCACGCTATCTGGAGTATAATTTCTGTCTCATGCATGCTTACTCCTAGGTGTATTCTTTCTGTCTCAGCCAACGCACCCAGATATATAGTTTAATTCTCACCGACGCTCCCGTGAGCAGAGTTTATGTCTCGTGCTTCTAGGAGAATCGTTTCTGTCTTACCCATACTACAATGAATGCAGTTTCTGTCTCACCCACGCTGCCAGTAGTATAGTTTCTTTCTTGCTCACGCTCTCAAGAGTGTAATTTCAGTCTCATCCACGCTTCCAGAAATATAGCTTCTTCCTCACCCACGCTCCTAGACGTATAGTTACTGTTTCATCCGCTAGTTGTATAGTAATTGATAATATAGTTGTATAGTCATCAGATAGTTTCCGTCTCACGCTCCTAGGATTAAAGTTGCTTTCTCACTCACGCTTCCAGAAGTATAGTTTTGGCTTTATCCACGGTCCCATGATTATAGTTTCTCTATCATTCACGCTCTCAAGAGTATATTTTCTTTCTCACCCAAACCCCCAGGGGTATAGTTACTGACTCCCTCTTTCCCAGGATTATAGTTTCTGTCTCACACCCTCATTCGGAGTATAGTTTCTATCTCACCCACACTCCTAGGAGGATAGTTTCTGTCACACTTACGCACACAGGAGTAAAGTTTCTATCTCACAACGCACCCATAAGTATAGTTTCAGTCTCACTCGCCCAACCAGATATAAAGTTTCTGTCTCTCTCACGCTCTCAGGAGTATAGTTTCAGTCTCGAGTCATAGGTATGTTATTCAGAACTGGCCCTAATAGTCAAGCCAACGGGAAAATGGGTAAACAACATTAAACAAAACCATCACTAAATGTACGTCTTTACTATATACACACATATGTACAGCACATAACACCGCAGGTGTGACTTTCACACAGGGCATACCAAAGAACTTCTGAAATCTTCTTTCCCAACGAGTGCACTTCTATCTTCCAGCGTACAACACACATGGTACCCTCCCTGAGTGCTTTATATCCGGTACTCATGCTGGCAAGTCCACCTTTATCAATAAATTATTGACCAGTTCTCCACAGTATCATCACAAAATCAAAACATCACTATCACCCGCCGGGCAACGCTCAGGCAGGGGGGACGCCGGCAACGCGCTGGCAGGGGGCCGTCGGCTAGGCGCTGGCAGGGGGCCGCCGGCCCCGCGCTGTCAGGGGGCCGCCGGCAACGCGCTGGCAGGGTGCCGCCGGCAAGGCGCTGGCAGGGGGCCGCCGGCCCCGCGCTGTCAGGGGGCCGCCGGCAACGCGCTGGCAGGGTGCCGCCAGCAACGCGCTGGCAGGGGGCCGCCGGCAACGCGCTGACAGGAGGCCGCCGACAACGCGCAGGCAGGGGGCCGCCGGCAAGGCGCTGGCAGGGGGCCGCAGGCAAGACGCTGGCAGGGGGCCACCGGCAACGCTCTGGCAGGGGGCCGCCGGCAACGCTCTGGCAGGGGGCCGCCGGCAACGCGCTGACAGGAGGCCGCCGACAACGCGCAGGCAGGGGGCCGCCGGCAAGGCGCTGGCAGGGGGCCGCAGGCAAGACGCTGGCAGGGGGCCACCGGCAACGCTCTGGCAGGGGGCCGCCGGCAACGCGCTGGCAGGGGGCCGCCGGCAACGCGCTGGCCGGGGGCCACCGGTAACGCGCTGGCAGGGGGCCGCCGGCAACACGCTGGCAGGGGGCCGCCGGCAAGGCGCTGGCAGGGGGTCGCCGGCAACGCGCTGGAAGGGGGCCGCCGGCAACGCGCTGACAGGGGGCCGCCGGCAACGCGCTGGCAGGGGGCCGCCGGCAAGGCGCTGGCAGGGGGCCGCCGGCAAGGCGCTGCCAGGGGGCCACCGGCAAGGCGCTGGCAGGGGGCCGCCGGCAACACGCTGGCAGGGGGCCGCCGGCAAGACGCTGGGTGGGGGCCGCCTGCAACGCGCTGGCCGGGGACCTCCGGCAATACGCTGGCAGGGGGCCGCCGGCAACGCGCTGGCAGGGGGCCGTGGGCAAGGCACTGGCAAGGGACCGCCGGCAAGGCGCTGGCAGGGGCCCCCCGGCAAGGCGCTGGCAGGGGGCCGCCGGGAGCGCGCTGGCAGGGTGCCGCCGGCAACGCGCTGGCAGGGGGCCGCCGGCAATGCGCTGGCAGGGGGCCGCCGGCAACGCACTGGCAGGGGGGCGCCGGCAACGCGCTGGCAGGGGGCCGCCGGCAACGCGCTGGCAGGGGACCTCTAGCAACACACTGGCTGGCTTCCTCTAAAAAGTTTCAACTATAAAAAGTCTTAGGAAAGGGGATAGACGGATTGATTCCATCTCATAACTCAACTGGGGGCCATCTTGGGATACGTGGTCCAATCAACAATACTTCACTGGTTATCCCAGACAAATCACAGCCTCCACCTACGCGGCCTACTTGTTCCCACTGGAACAAGTCATGAGTTCAGGACTGCCCTGGTTGAACCGATTATTGTCGACCATGATACCTTACACATCACTTCAGAGGAGTTAAAGTCGTATAGTAAGAAAAAACTACACAGGTGTCAGTAAGATCACAGCCTTCCACCGGGGAACTGAAAATGGGGTCGGGTGTGCTCATCAGATGGTGTTGACATCGCAACACACTTGCTCCCAAGAGAATAGTTTGTTTCACCCACGGTCCCAGTAGTACAATTTTTGTTTTCACGCACACTCCCAAGAGTACAGTTAGACATCTTCGTTCATCAAACTTATTCTTAGAGACATCTAAAGTTGATCTCGATCATAAAAGTTGTTCTCTACATCATACAAGTTATTTGGTAAGTAACCTTTCGTTCGTCAGAAATGCTTTCTAAGACATCTTCGCCCATCAAAGTTATTCTCAGAGTTATCTAAAGTTATTCTTAGAGACATCAAAGTTTTTCCCAGAGACATCTAAAGTTAATCTTGGTCATCAAAGTTAATCTCTATGTCACCTTCGTTATTCAGAGAAGCTTTCTGAGACATCCTCATTCAACAAAGCTGTCCTCAGAGCCATCAAAAAGTTAAATACAGTCATCAAAGTTAATCTCTAAGTAACCTTTAGTTCATCAGAGAAGCTTTCTAAGATATCTTCGATCATCAAAGTTATTCTCAGAGACATCTAAAGTTATTCTCAGAGACATCAAAGTTATTCTCAGAGACATCTAAAGTTATTCTCAGAGACATCAAAGTTATTCTCAGAGATATCAGAGTAATCAAAACTTATTCACAGAGGTACCAAAAGTTATTCTCAGAGTCATCATAGGTGTTGCCAGAGTCATCATAGGTATTCTCAGAGTCATCTAAGGTAATCTCTAACTCACTCTCGTTCATCAAAAGTTGTTCTATAAGACATTAAAATCATCAAAAGTTATTCTCTGAGCAATCAAAAAATACTACTCATGTTCTCAAAGGTTATTCTCAAAGTCATCAAAGATATTCTCAGTCATCAAATGTAATCTCTAACTCACCTTCGTTCATCATAGTCATTCTCTAAGTCATCAAAGTTGTTCTCTACCCACATCAATATTGTTCTCTAAGACATAAAAGTTAATCTCAGAGTCGTCAAAAGTATTCTTAGAGTAATCAAAGTTATTCTCAGAGCTAGCAAAAGTTAATATCAGTCATCAAAGTTGTTCTCTAAGTCACCAAAGCTATTTCAGTGTCATCCAAGGTAATCTCTAACTCACCTTCGTTCATCAAAAGTTGTTCTCTAAGACTCCTTCGTTCATAAAGAAACTCTCCTTCTTCCATCAAGTTATTCTTAGGACGTCAATGTTGTTCTCTAAGACATCTTCAGTCATAAAATTTCTCTCCAAAATGTAACTAGCTTTTCATATCAATCTTGCACTTCTGTTAAAATATATTTTCTTAGACACTTTACCTTTAAAACCTTTCTCTGTACAACACTGCATAAAATTACCTAACCTATCCTCCCCACCCAGTGTTACTTACCTAACAAAACGTTCCTAAACCTAACCTAGCTTACATAACCTAACCTAACTAACCAACCCTAACTTAACCTAACTTACCTAACCTAACCTAACTTAACCTAACCTAACTTACCTAACCTAACTTACCTATCCTAACTAAACTAAGCTAACCTAACCTAACTTACCTAACTGAGCTTACATAACCTAACCTAACTAACCAAACCTAACCTACCTATCCTATCTTAAATAACCGAACCGAACTTAACATAACTTACCTTACCTAACCTATCTTAACCTAACTTACCTATCCTAACTTAACTTGCATAACCCAACCCAACCTAACCTAACTTACCTAACCTAGCTTACCTACCCTAACTTACCTAACCTTGCTTACATAACCTAACCTAACCTAACTTACCTATCCTAATTTAACTAACCTAACCTAACTTAACTTGCATAACCTAACCTATCCAAACCTAACTTACCTAACCTAATTTTACCTAACTTACATAACCTAGCTTATCTAACCTAACTTACATAACCTAACCTAACCTAACTTACCTCTCCTAACTTAACTTGCATAACTTAATCTAACCTATCCTAACCTAACTTACCTAACCTTAGGTACCTTACCTATCTTAATCTAACCTAACTTACCTAGCCTAATCTAACTTAACTAACCTATCCTTACCTAACCTAACTTGCATAACCTAACTTACCGTAACCTAACATAAAGTAAATTACCTATCGTAACCTTAAATACCCAAACTGACGTAACCTAACTTACCTAGTCCAACCAGACATGACCTAACTTACATAATTATTCCTGCTTGTCTTTTGTGTTTCGTCAGTGTCTCATATTCATTTGTTCGTTTCAATAGTTAATTTCTCAAATGGTCATTTATGCATTTCAAGTGCTATTTGTTAAAGATTAGGTATTTAAGCATTTCAAAGGATTTTTGTTATATATGGGCATTTGTTCGTTTCAAGGGTTAATTTTTCATATGGTCATTTATGCATTTCAAGTGGTATTTGTTATATATGGGCATTTACTCGTTTCTAGGGTTAATTTCTCAAATGGTCATTTTTGCATTTTAAGGGTTATGCATTAAAGTTCATCAAGTTACTCATAAGTTGTATTTATTATGTTTGTTATAATTGTTCTTATTCCCACCTCTTGTGATCTTAATGTATTTATTAGGTTTTTTATCATATGTTCTTATTCCCCACCCTTTATCCTAACCTTTCAGATATAGTTTATTTGTTTATTGTGCCTTTGATGTATTTGTTGAATATATTATCCCTATCTTAACCTTTCAAATGTAGTTTTCTTTCTCCTATTTGTATATTTTACCCAAACCCACCATCCCACTTAACCTTCCTTCCTTCTTGTACTTTGTTTCTCCTACTCCTTCTCTCCCCCTTTTTCTCTCTAATTTCCTCCTTCTATCCCCCTTTTTCTCTCTATCTTCCTGCTTCTCTTTCCCTTCTCTCACTCTCTCATTCTCTTATTATTTGTTCTCAAATTCAAGTCTTAATGCTCCCATGCTCTCACTCTCCCTCATTCTCTCTCTTACTCCTTGCTCCCACTCCCTTGCTCTCTTGTTTTTTTCTCAATTTCAAGTCTTAGTAGATCTGATTCTGTAAAACTGTACTTATATTATTACTAAGATAAAGAATAAACTTATATGTGAAAACAAAGTAAAAGAAGGAAGGAAGGTTAAATGGGATGGTGGGTTTGGGTAAAATATACATAAAGGAGAAAGAAAACTACATCTTAATCGTTAAGATAAGGATAATGTATTCAACAAATACGTCAAAAGCACAATAAACAAAGAAACTATATATGAAAGGTTAGGTTAAAGGGTGGGGAATAAGAACAATTATAACAAACATAATAAATACAACTTATGAGCAGCTCGATGAGCTTTAACGCATAACCCTTAAAATGCAAAAATGACCTTTAGAGAAATTAACCCTTGAAACGAATAAATGCCCATTTATAACAAATAGCACTTGAAATGCATAAATTACCATTTGAGAAATTAACCCTTAAACGATTAAATGCCCATATATAACAAAAATCCTTTGAAATGCTTAAATACTCAATATTTAACAAATAGCACTTGAAATGCATAAATGATCATTTGAGAAAATAACAAATGAAACAAACAAATGAATATGAGACACTGACGAAACACAAAAGACAAGCAGGAATAATTATGTAAGTTAGGTCATGTCTGGTTGGACTAGGTAAGTTAGGTTACGTCAGTTTGGGTATTTAAGGTTACGATAGGTAATTTACTTTAAGTTAGGTTACGTTAAGTTAGGTTATGCAAGTTAGGTTAGGTTAAGTTAGGTAAGGATAGGTTAGTTAAGTTAGGTTAGGTAAGTTAGGTTAGGTTAAGATAGGTAAGGTAAGGTACATTAAGTTAGGTTAGGTTAGGTTATGCAAGTTAAGTTAGGTTAGGTTAATTAAGTTAGGATAAGTAAGTTAGGTTAGGTTAGTTAAGTTAGGATAGGTAAGTTAGGTTAGGTTAGGTAAGTTAGGTTATGCAAGTTATGTTAGGTTAGGTTAGGTTAGTTAAGTTAGATTAGGTTATGTAAGCTAAGTTAGGGTAGATAAGCTAGGTTAGGTAAGTTAGGTTAGGTTAGGTTGGGTTATGCAAGTTAAGTTAGGATAGGTAAGTTAGGTTAGGTTAGGTTAAGATAGGTTAGGTAAGTTAGGTTAAGTTCGGTTCGGTTAGTTAAGATAGGATAGGTAGGTTAGGTTAGGTTATGTAAGCTCGGTTAGGTAAGTTAGGTTACGTTAGGTAAGTTAGGTTAGGTTAGCTTAGTTAAGTTAGGATTGGTAAGTTTGGTTAGGTTAGGTAAGTTAGGTTAGGTTAGGGTTGGTTAGTTAGGTTAGGTTATATAAGCTAGGTTAGGTTTAGGAACGTTATGTTAGGTAAGTAACATTGGGTGGGGAGGATAGGTTAGGCAGGTTTATGCAGTGTTGCACAGAGAACAGTTTTAAAGGTAGTGTCTAAGAAAATATATTTTAACAGAAGTGCAAGTTTGATATGGAAAGGTGAACTAGTTACATTTTGGAGAGAAATTTTATGACTGACAATGTCTTAGAGAACAACATTGATGTTTTAGGAATAACTTGATGGAAAAAGGAGAGTTTCTTTGATGAACGAAGGAGTCTTAGAGAACAACTTTTGATGAACAAAGGAGTCTTAGAGAACAACATTTGATGAACGAAGGAGTCTTAGAGAACAACTTTTGATGAACGAAGGTGAGTTAGAGATTACCTTTGATGACTCTGAGATTAACATTGATGAACGAAACTGAGTTAGAGATTACCTTTGATGACATTGAAATAGCTTTGGTGACTTAGAGAACAACTTTGATGACTGAGATTAACTTTTGCTAGCTCTGAGAATAACTTTGATTACTCTGAGAATAACTTTGATTACTCTGAGAATACTTTTCACGACTCTAAGATTTACTTTGATTTCTTAAAGAACAACATTGATGTGTTGAGCAACTTAGAGAACAACTTTGATGACATAGAATGACTATGATGAACGAAGGTGAGTTAGAGATTACCTTAGATGACTCTGAGAATATCTTTGATGACTTTGAGAATAACTTTTGAGAACATGAGTAGTATTTTTTGATAGCTCCGAGAATAACTTTTGATGACTTTGATGTCTTATAGAACAACTTTTGATGAACGAGAGTGAGTTAGAGATTACCTTAGATGACTGAGAATACCTTTGATGACTCTGGCAACACCTATGATGACTCTGAGAATAACTTTTGGTACCTCTGTGAATAAGTTTTGATGACTCTGATGTCTCTGAGAATAACTTTGATGTCTCTGAGAATAACTTTAGATGTTTCTGAGAATAACTTTGATGAATGAAGATATCTTAGAAAGCTTCTCTGATGAACTAAAGGTTACTTAGAGATTAACTTTGATGACTGTATTTAACTTTTTGATGGCTCTGAGGACAGCTTTGTTGAATGAGGATGTCTCAGAAAGCTTCTCTGAATAACGAAGGTGACTTAGAGATTAACTTTGATGACCAAGATTAACTTTAGATGTCTATGAGAATAACTCTGATGTCTCTGAGAATAACTTTAGATATCTCTGAGAATAACTTTGAAGGACGAAGATGTCTTAGAAAGCATCTCTGACGAACGAAAGATTTCGTAGCGAATAACTTTTATGATGTAGAGAACAACTTTGATGATCGAGATTATCTTTAGATGTCTTTGAGAATAAGTTTTATGAACGAAGATATCTTACCGAAAAACTTTGATGAACGAAGATATCTTACCGAAAAACTTTGATGTCTCAAAGAATAACTTTGACATCTCGAAGAGTACCTTTGGTGTGTTTGAGAGGGTCTTTGATGTCTCGAAGAGTGTTTTTGATGTCTCGAGAGGTGTCTTTGGATGTCTTAAAGGATATCTTTGATGTCTCAAAGGATGTCTTTGAGTATGTCTTTGATGTCTCGAAGAGTGTCTTTGACTATATTTCTTACCTAACGACTTATAATTTTAGTTACGAAAGTGCTGAAAAAGTTACATTTGACTATTTTTTAGCGAAGTGAAAGGTTATTTTAGTTAAGAACAGTGTTGGAAAGAGGCTACACTTGACTATTTTCAGTTGAGAGAAGTGATATTTCAGTTAAAAAATGACAAGTAAAAATGATGAAAGTGGCTATTTTTATTTGATTGGCGAAAGATTTTAGTTAAGGAACGATAAATAACATGTAAGAGAATGAACACAGAGAACATATGGGGAACACGGCTGTAACAGACTAGGCTGTTGTAAGAATTATCCAGAGTGGTTTATCGACAAAAGAGAATGGGAAGCTGAGCCGCATGGTGACCTGACCCCCAGGGGGATTCGCGGTGGAAATAACCGACGCGTTGTTCATAGCTGCGTATAATGAATCATCCTATAGTATTCAGTAATTTAGAGAAAATTAGCCTTTATTCATTTTGCATTAAAATTGTATTGTATAATAGTACTGGATACAATATCAAGAGTATTCTAATTATTGAGTTTAAGTCACCATCAGTGACGTCACGAATCAGATCTAACTTTTAAGGCGGAGTGACCGGCGGTCATAGGTCAGTAGGGTTGACAGGTCTACTATTTCTCAAAGTTTTAATAACCATTTTTGTGATCGGGAACAGCTCTGCCGTTAGAGGCTTGTGTAATTTATTTCAGTAAAATAATTCAACCAGTCTGGATCAATTCAGTACAAACAGAGGTTAATTGTTATAACTTAAACCTTGCTAGTAACTGGGTAGGACTTTGACTAGGCGGAAGGATACAATACTCTGTCTGGGGTAGTCCAGACAAGGAAAAAATCAGTGTGAATACGGGAGCAGCTGGGAGAGGTCAACCATCTTACCTCTCCCCAAGACCAGCACAACATCTTAGCTGGAAAACATAGAGGTATAGTTGCTATGGTTATGTATAGAAATAGTCTTCTCATTTGCCATTCAGGTCAAGTAGGGAGTGTTAAAGTGATAGGGAGTGAACACATTTAGATTTTGTTTTAGTTTTCTTTTAATAAATTAAATTTGTTATTAATTTGCATTTTATTGTTTCCATTTGGTTATGTGTAAACTTGTCCTGGTCACGTGGTCCACACGAGGCAGAGTTGCATTGGGCGCCGATTCTAACATCGGATCGGAATTCATCATCCCCATCTAATTAATTCCACACTCAAGTTTCCGAGGTTATAAACTACTAGTGGGGATCAAGCCCCAAGGTTGATTAATTAGCGTGATCGATCCAGACCTCGATCATTGCTCTGTAGAGCTGGTCTGGTGGTGGCAGCAGAGGTGACTCTAGGGTTTTGTTCAGAGCTTAGGTCACGTCATACTGGGTGTAGAATCCTAAGTCGGTCAATCGTCTTAGGACCACGTGGCGTGGAGTTGGCTTTGGTAAAAGTTTTGGAGTCCCTTGGTAGAGAATAATAAGTAAGAATACGGGTAGAGGAAGAAGGAAGAGAAGAAAAGAGAGAGAAACCCGAACCCGTGTTACAATGGTGCACAGCGGTGGTTTCAAGAATTTTGTTTGAAATTGTTGAAAGGCTCACGCGTCTAGCCGTTCGAACACGTGCGCGGATGCTAAGGAGACAGCCGCGGGCCAGGATTAGCAGTGCGCCCCACAACAGTGCGTTTGAGTGGGGATTGGCGAATCTTGGGTCATGCGGGCTGATATGATTAAGGTTTAGTTAGTAAGATTAGGCTGTTAAAATTAGATTTATTGAAAAGGAGACCGCTCCGAGTTGATTGGACTGGGTACCATACTCGACCCTTTGCAATTAATTCAGAGGTGTTGGGAGCCGCCATACTCTCAACAGCAGTTCCTTGAGGGCTGTCGGGGGCGGATATATCTGTGGGACGCCAGTAGATAGTCCGAGGGCGTTATTAGACGACCCAAAACGCTAGGAAAAACGTAATCCGTGAAGGGCGTTGCGGCCTCCGAGGGACGGACTAGTAACCTACCTAGCAGCGATTCAACAACTAAGTGATCGCACACTTAGTGGAGGTTGAGTCGTCCCTAGTCATAATTGTTGCTGAAAGCTGCGTGTCGCTCTGTTGGAACCTAGAGGGTGTGGCCCCTAGGCTAGGTGTGGTACGGCGAGCCAGTAGGAACAATTATAAGATTAAGTCGAGTGCATTTTTGAATTAAGTATACTTAAATTTATAAAGTAATTTCCGTTATTTGCGTTGTTCTAGATTAATTTTTTCCCCTAAATTCAATCCCCGGTTAAAATTTTTCCCAAGTGTTTAGCGTTTTCTTGCATATTGGGCTAAGTGCGTACGTTAAGTTTTGTTATTCCCTGTTCTATTAGTCTAAGTCAGAGGCGTTGTTAATCCTCTGGACTTAGGGCTATATGTCGGTCACGATAGATAAGTGAAGGAGTTTAAGGGATAGTAAGTTGCGTGTAAATGTTATTTGTCCGTGGAATATTTCTAAGTATTTTGGGATAAGTTTTCGGCTAAGTCGATGTCGGAAAGTCGTTAACTGTAATTAATTTGTATTCGTGGGTCACGTGTATGATCTGGGTATCATTAGGATTCCCCAGTCGATGCGCGTGATATTTTCTAGTTTTTACCAGGCGACGGTAAAATTGTGTTTGTAGACTTAGAATTCTGTTTTCAGTAGAAACGTAGGTGGAAAATTTTCTAAGTCCAGCTTGGGCTAGAATCTGACTTTTTGGCGGAAATTCTAATTTTCAGGTTTCGTGTATATCCTAGGGTCAGTATTACTCTCTAGTGCGCGCAAGGGACGTAATTCTGTTCGTAAGCATTAAACAGTGATAATTACATTTTTGCCGAATTTAGTTATTTTTTCGAGAAAATCGTGTTGTAATTTTGTCAGAGTCCATTTGAGGTGAAAATCTCTGATTTTGGCGAAAATTCGAATTAATGAGTGTTGAAACCGCCCGAAGTGTCGGTATTGTTCTGCATACAACGTCAGTAGTAAATAATAACGTATTTATATCCGGGAACGAGAAACCCAAATTTTTGTGAATTAAAGGAATTTTGTGATATTTGGGGTGATAGAATATTTTTCCCTCGGAGTCGGAAAAATTGGCAGAGTCCAGCAATTGAGTAAAAACGCAGTTTTTTATAAAAATTCAATTTTTAGTAAGCATTTATAGGTCCTGGGTGTCTATATTAATCGCTAGAGCGGTTTATTAACGTAAAACTAGTTATTTTCCTTCATAACAAAAATTTTGATTTTTCAGCGTTTAAGCGAAAAAGCGCGGGACTTAGTTTTTTTCAGCGCAGCTGGTCCCGCTCCATCAGTCATCAGTGGCCACGCTGCTCACTTCAAGTGCGTTTAGTATTCGAGTACAGTAAATATTCTTTATTAATCCATCACGAGTGCTGCGCGTTAGTGGCGTTATCATTTAAATTGTTTTATATAAATTAGATTCTTTAATTTTTTAACGTAAAGGACTTAGGCTTCAGCAATAGAACTGCGGGATATTTCACGGTCAGACACGAGTGCGGGGCAGACACTCATTCATTGGATTCACTTCAACGATTCTCTCGATAAATCGGTGTATTTCCTATTTTGGGGATTTAGTAGTTGTTTCTTGGAAAAGAGTTGCGATTTTTTTTTTATTATTATTTGTGTAAGATCACGGTTGTAGTGAGTTCGGGTCGAGGGTGTACTAAAGGGTAGTTTAGAAGACGTGGCACACCAGGAATCACAGAAAATGTTTAACCCAGATAATGACCAGTCAGTGGGGACCAGTGGGAGTGGAAGTGTAGAGGACAGCACCTCTTCCGACACCACTGGGGACCACCTAGGTACACCTCATCCGTCACTACAACAACCCCAACCCCATCCTCAATTCCCATACCAACCCCATCCTCAATTCCCATACCAACCCCATCCTCAGTTCCCATACCAACCCTTCCCCCAACCCCAGGCCACTCCATACCCATTCCAACCCCAGGCCACCCCATACCCATACCCATTCCAACCCCAGGCCACCCCATACCCATACCCATTCCAGCCCCAGGCCACCCCATACCCACCCCAACCTCAATCCACACCCCAGCCTGAGGTCACCCACACCATACCTCAACCCCAACCTCAATCCACACCCCAACCCGAAGCCACCCACACCATACCCCAACCCCAGGCCACCCACACCATACCTCAACCCCAACCCCAGGCCGCCACAGCCTTAGACAGGCAGATGCGCACGGAGACGTCGGGCACTCAGTTGTCGCCATACGTAGAGGCGTTAAGTAAAGGCGAAGGAGCCAAGCCGAGGAACTGTGGCGCGGGTTCATCAGGCGGGAAGCAGCCCTCAGCTGCAAGTTCGAGCCACCCTGCGCGGGGTAACAACAGAGATCCGCGGAGGTGTTACTCCTGCTGGAAGCGCGGGCATATACAGAGGGATTGCGAAGTCACTCCTACGAAAGCATGAAAGCAGGCTCCTAGTGATGGTAGGCCTACTTTTGAGGTGAAAGTGGAAGGTGTGAGATTGACAGCTTTTGTTGATACAGGAAGCCAGGCGACGGTAATTAAAAAGTCAGCCTTCAGCAATTTTAAGTATGCACGTCTTCAACGTTGCGCAAAGACATTAACAGCAGTCAATGGGGAAAAGATTGAGATCGTAGGTCAAGGTACAGTTAATTTTGAGATTGATGGGGAATTGCAGCCTCACACATGTACGATCGTAGAGAACCTTGATTTTCCTGGTCACATCTTAATGGGAACTGATTTTCTGTCGCGATTTGATTATTCCTTGTCTGCTCAAAAAGGGGCTAGGAACTGCAGGTTGCAGTTGGGACAGACTTCCTACCCAGTGGAGATGATCGACCATCCCCCAGTTGTAGCTTCAATTAAGAGGAAGCTGAAATATAATGCGCACTATCCAAAATTGATTTTTAAGTCTCTTCCAGACACAGTTAAGAGGTCATGCGCCTTGCATGCATTGACCAAACAGAGTTGCCCACCACATTCTGTTAAATTTATTAAAGTAGCCGTGGGACGTCACATACAACCAGGTACCACCCTTCAGGTGGCTGGGAGATGTGATAGTTTATTAATTCCTCATCACTTAGTTGTAGTGCTCGATAAAGGTGCACTCATTCCAGTTGTCAATCTTTCACATAAGACTTTTCGCTTCAGGGCAGGTGATAGGGTATCTCAGGGAACCATGGTGGAGGACACAGAAATCTTTCACCATGAGTCAGCTGAGACGCCAGCCGTCACTGCACAATGTAGTGCACTGAATATGTTGAAAACTAAAACACCATCCAAAGTACAATACGAAACGAGAAATGTTGCACAGAATGTAGAGGAAGTGGAAAAATTAATTTCAGCACTTGATTTGCAACATGTTGCACAGGCGGATAGGAAGGCACTGAGAGGAGTTTTACGAAAATTCCCGAAATTGTTTGCGACAGAGGATGACCAGATTGGTCTCCTTGATAAGATCGAGCACACCATTCCAACTGGTGAGCATTTGCCTGTGTACACAAGACAGTGGAGGTTGCCGGAACAGGCAAAGAACATTATCAGGGAGGAGTGCCAGAAAATGTTGAGACAGGGCGTGATAGAGCCTAGTACGTCACCATGGCTCTCTCCTGTTGTGCTAGTTCGGAAACCGGACGGTAGTTATCGTTTCTGTGTTGACTACCGGAAGGTGAACGAATTAACTAAGGGTGATGTGTATCCGTTGCCCCGAATACAGGAGATAATAGATCAATTTGGTGCTGCTAAGTATTTCTCAACTCTTGACGCAAAATCGGCGTATTGGGCGATTCCGGTGGCAGAACAGGATAGGGAAAAAACAGCATTCTCGGATGGTAGGCACACTTATCAATTCCGTAGGATGCCGTTTGGTTTGAAGACAGCGCCTTCGTCGTTTCAGAGGGCCATCAACTTCATTCTTAGTCCGGTACTGGGTAGGCATTCTTTAGCGTACCTGGATGATGTTGTGATATATTCCAGGACGTTTGAGGAACACCTACAGGACTTGACTGAGACTTTGAAGTTGTTAGATCAGGCAGGTTTCAGGCTGAATGTTCAGAAGTGCACCCTGGCGGCTCAGAAATTCAAATTTCTGGGGTTCCAGGTGTGCCCAGACGGTATCCGACCTGACCCAGATTCTTGCCGCGCCATTGCTGACATGCCTACTCCAAGGACAGCAAAGGACGTGCGTAGGTTTTTGGGGGCGGCCGGATATTTTCGTCGTCATATTGAAGGTTTCGCTGGCCTTTCAGCACCCCTGACTGATCTGACAAAGAAAAATGCGAAGTTTGTGTGGAAATTTGAACATGACGAGGCCTATCGCAAACTGAAAGACCAACTAATCACGACACCGGTATTGGCTATTCCTGATTTTGAGAAAGAGTGGGAAGTGCACACTGACGCCAGCGGTATTGCTATTGGCGGGTGCTTAATTCAGCGAGACGCAGATAATTTACCCCATCCAGTAGCCTATTTCAGTAGGAAGGTCAAAGGACCTGAAGTTCGTTATTCAGCTACGGATCGGGAGGCACTGGCAGTAGTAGAATCAGTTAGGTATTTCGAGCCTTACCTATTTCAGCGGCATTTTGTAATCTACACAGACCATCGAGCGTTAACACATATATTTAAAAAGCGAACGAAATGCCCACGAATGTCACGCTGGTCTCACGAACTTTCGGCCCACTCATTCCAGATCTTGTACAAGCCTGGTCCAGCACATGTTGTGCCAGATACGCTAAGTAGAAATATAGCGGCAGTACAGATTAATGAAAACATTGAAACCATTCCATCAGATAAAATGAGAGAATACCAGATGAGCGAGCCTAGATGGAAAGAGATTATTGAGTATTTAGAGGGAGGAAAATACCCCAAAAAGAAAAAGAATTTACCTATACATGATTTTGAAATGAAACAGGGCGTCCTGTATTATGTTAATAGCCAGAATGATAGGGCAGTATTTCAGCTAGTTATTCCGGACGCGTTGCGGTCATCAGCGTTAAAGCTTGCACATGCTTCAAAAATTGCAGGGCATCCGGGGATCTTTAAAACGCACTTAAAAGCAAAGTCTCTATTTTATTTTCCAGGATTACTTTCTGAGGTAATCAATTTCGTGAAGTCGTGCCCTCGTTGCCAGAGGAGGAAAGGCACCCTTAAGGTACAAGCCCCACTTCAGGAATTTCCTGAAATTTGTGAACCGTTAGATCGTGTGGGGGCCGATCTGATTGATTTACACCACAGTCATGCGGGTAACAGATACGTGTTGGTGCTAGTTGACCATCTGTCTAGATACACTACACTAGTTGCATTACCTCAGAAGGATTCTCGTACGGTTGCAGATGCGTTCTTGCGTAGGTTCGTTACTGTATTCGGACCTCCTAAAGTTTTAGTCTCTGACCGGGGTCAAGAATTCAATGGGAATATATTTAGAGAAGTTTGTAAGATTTTAGAGACAACTTCGGCTTTTACAACGGCCTACCACCCACAAGCAAACGGAATGACGGAACGGACTAATCGTTCAGTCAAGGATATGCTTGCAATCCTTGCTGAACATGATGCAAACACCTGGGATGAACACCTACCCTATGTTCAGTTCGCCTTGAATACTGCCATCCACCAATCAATTAACACCCAACCACTTCATTTGTTTACTGGTAATTCATGCAATTTCCCCTCAGGTCTGCTTAACAGACATAATGTTGCATACGGGGAGGACTATCCTTCAGAGGTCCTTGGTAAAATGAGAAATGCATGGAATATTGCAGCTGAAGCGTCCAAGAAGGCACGGACTCGGTATGCTCATTTTTATGACAAGAAAGTGCGCCCTCTTGAGTTGAAGGAAGGAAGGCTCGTATTGAGAGTGAATGAGGCTGCGCCCGCCAATCAGAGCAGGAAACTAGCTCCGAGGTGGCGAGGACCATATAGAGTAATTAAAAGGGCGGGGCCGGTTAATCTTGTTATAAAAGGAGTGTTCGAGGACCAGGTGGAAAGGACAATTCATGTAAATAAATTGAAACATTATCATGCTAGAGAGGAATTAGAACTGCCTTCAGCGGGTCTAGTTCCTGACTCAGCAGTGCTGACTCATGGCTTCACCGACGAGTCAGAAGATGAGGATGACCCTCTGTCATCGCTCATCAGTAGTCAGGTGCAGTCTCGCCACCCTATGGTGACGAGATCTCGCGCTGTACAGTAAAGTAACTTCCTTGGTTAGTATAATTTAGTGTTCATTAGATTTTCCTGTAAAGGCAATGAGATGTACTATGTCTATACTTGACTCAGGTAGCAACTTTTACCGTGCTCTGGGGTTCCACCTCCACCAAACCCAGAGTATATCTATGCTTCCGCTGTGTTGTGTCTGTCTGTTCCCAGGTCTGATTGGTACACCGACCCAGTTGTTCCAGCCACACGTGAACCCTTGTCTGTAAAGACCGAGGGGGGAGGCACGTTACACAAAGCCCTCCCCCCACCAGACCCAGTAACCCATACATCAGTTACTTTGGGGATAAGTGACTGTCCAAGAGTCACCCGGCCGACGCCTCACGTCACTAACGAGGTTGTCAGGGCCAGCGAGCTGTCCACATTATAGCAGTCACCGGAGGTGCCATACAACGCCGGGGTAGCTGTCTCGAGATCACCACTACCCACCTGCTGCGTCATCAAGACTGCAGCCATTCCAGCAGTGTTGGAGGAGAGGTCAAGAAATGGAAAGCACGTAGCAGTACTCAAGAATTTCGCCGGAAGATTAATGATTACGTCATCTGAAGTAACAAGAAAGCAGAACTAAGGCGGTCACAGGTGGAAGGCACGGTTTCCCTACAGAGTACCGGGACTCGCCAATAGAAGGTCGCAAAATTGTCTCCTTTGGCCTAAAGTCGGCGGTACGAGGGTATACACAGTTGGTGTTTACGGCCTAGTAACCTGGTGACATCAAGAAACGCCTGAGATGACGTGAGCAATGATGGAAGACGAGATTCACCTGTTCTGCAAACAAGCAACCCGCCTCTACGACCTTCTAACATCACTCCTGCTAAGAGACACCGTTGGTACATCCAGTCCTGCTCTGCTGTGGTCATCTGCGACGTCAAGTTTAACATCAAGACTGCCGTGTGAACTGTGATTGATATGAAGGCGTGTGGACTGTCGAGAGCAAGATTAATGGCCGAAGTAACAGTATTCTACAGCTGTCACTTGGCACTCCGCTCTACTACACTCTGTCGTCATTCAAGAGTACCGGATGGGAGTACAAGAGGACCAGGTATTGATGTCTACACATGGGAAGAAGCAAGATCGACATCGTCATCGTCAGCGACTACATTCAGCATCCAGCAGCATCGATTTTTTTCTCGTTTACTCAATATGAACAATTGATACAAACAACAAAGTTGGCTCTGAACATCTGTGTAAAGAACATCTGGACACTTTTGTTTAAATGTTGAAAAACAGATTTAGAATCAATACTTTATAAATGTTGAAAAACAGATTTAAAATAATAATTCTGGTATAATATATGAATTTTACTCTATAAATTGGTCAGTAATCAAAATCGAAGCCCCTGTGTAATTGTCTCAGCCCAGAACAAACGGTTATGGAAAATTATGTTGTGCTATTTTTTGCAGAATGCTTGAACACAGGAGAGGCGGACCAATATAAACATTGACACTTCTAGTGAGTGAGAACACTTGGCTGTACAGTCAGCTGAAACCTGTGATATAGTATAGGAATTTTTTTTTATATTTTTAGATACATGAAATAAACGTTAGGTGTGTTCCTTAGCATGTCAAGGTTGACATTGATGGGGAGTGGCTAGTACACGGATGTGAACTTGATAGTTCCGTAGTACGCTCCCGGATGACTGAAAGTTCAGTCTGATGATATAACTTTAATGTTTATGTTTGAGCACGGTGTGGCCGGCTCTAGAGGACACATGGACTTGGCTAGTGAAGAGCCAAGAGAGTTTAATAGCTAGTTTTTGATGGTAGAGTAGGGACATGTTATTTAGCTATGTCAGTAAGGATAGGATGTATGTTTCCTGATATTAGAGGATTGCTGTCAGTTGACAGCTGAGAAATTTATGAATTTAAACATGTTGATGTTGGACTATTATTTGTCAAATTTTATTAGTTAGGTTAGCTTTTGGTTGTGGCATGAGTTGAATTGTGGGTTTGGATACTAAACCTCGTGAATTTTAACAAATTAACAAGGTTTACTAAGTGCTTGTGCGGGGGGGTTGTAACAGACTAGGCTGTTGTAAGAATTATCCAGAGTGGTTTATCGACAAAAGAGAATGGGAAGCTGAGCCACATGGTGACCTGACCCCCAGGGGGATTCGCGGTGGAAATAACCGACGCGTTGTTCATAGCTGCGTATAATGAATCATCCTATAGTATTCAGTAATTTAGAGAAAATTAGCCTTTATTCATTTTGCATTAAAATTGTATTGTATAATAGTACTGGATACAATATCAAGAGTATTCTAATTATTGAGTTTAAGTCACCATCAGTGACGTCACGAATCAGATCTAACTTTTAAGGCGGAGTGACCGGTGGTCATAGGTCAGTAGGGTTGACAGGTCTACTATTTCTCAAAGTTTTAATAACCATTTTTGTGATCGGGAACAGCTCTGCCGTTAGAGGCTTGTGTAATTTATTTCAGTAAAATAATTCAACCAGTCTGGATCAATTCAGTACAAACAGAGGTTAATTGTTATAACTTAAACCTTGCTAGTAACTGGGTAGGACTTTGACTAGGCGGAAGGATACAATACTCTGTCTGGGGTAGTCCAGACAAGGAAAAAATCAGTGTGAATACGGGAGCAGCTGGGAGAGGTCAACCATCTTACCTCTCCCCAAGACCAGCACAACATCTTAGCTGGAAAACATCGAGGTATAGTTGCTATGGTTATGTATAGAAATAGTCTTCTCATTTGCCATTCAGGTCAAGTAGGGAGTGTTAAAGTGATAGGGAGTGAACACATTTAGATTTTGTTTTAGTTTTCTTTTAATAAATTAAATTTGTTATTAATTTGCATTTTATTGTTTCCATTTGGTTATGTGTAAACTTGTCCTGGTCACGTGGTCCACACGAGGCAGAGTTGCATTGGGCGCCGATTCTAACATCGGATCGGAATTCATCATCCCCATCTAATTAATTCCACACTCAAGTTTCCGAGGTTATAAACTACTAGTGGGGATCAAGCCCCAAGGTTGATTAATTAGCGTGATCGATCCAGACCTCGATCATTGCTCTGTAGAGCTGGTCTGGTGGTGGCAGCAGAGGTGACTCTAGGGTTTTGTTCAGAGCTTAGGTCACGTCA
The DNA here is from genome assembly GCF_040958095.1 of Procambarus clarkii. Taxonomy (NCBI): domain Eukaryota; kingdom Metazoa; phylum Arthropoda; class Malacostraca; order Decapoda; family Cambaridae; genus Procambarus; species Procambarus clarkii. The sequence goes on from NC_091229.1 coordinate 6,471,676, forward strand.
TACTGGGTGTAGAATCCTAAGTCGGTCAATCGTCTTAGGACCACGTGGCGTGGAGTTGGCTTTGGTAAAAGTTTTGGAGTCCCTTGGTAGAGAATAATAAGTAAGAATACGGGTAGAGGGAGTAGAAAGAAGGAAGTAAAGAGAGAGGAACCTAACCCGTGTTACACGGCAAAGAACACAGAAAACATGTAAAAAAAGTTGATGAATACAGTTATTTTCTGTTGACTGTGGAATAAGTTTAGCTAAGAAATGATGAAAGTGATTATTTTTTAGTTGATTGACGATGGATAAAGTTAGTTATGAACAGTGATGGAAAGTTTCCTTTGACAATTTTTTAGCTAAGAAAAAGGTCATTTTAGTTAAGAACGGTGTTGAACGAGGCTAATCCTGACTATTTTCAGTTGATTGGATAATAAGTTTAGTTGAGAAATGACGAAATTGACTATGTTTAGTTGATTGGCGAAAGGTTTTAGTTAAGGAACGTTAAATAACATGCAAGGGAATGAACACAGTAAACATATGGGCAACATGGCAGAGAACACAGAAAACATGTAAGAAAAGTTGATGAACACAGTGAACATGCTGGGAATATGAACTTACAGAGAACATGAAAACATGGTAAGGAGAATAGGAAATACAAAGAATGAACAATGAACTTGTGAAGAACATAGAGAATATGACAAAGAATGTAGAAAACGTGTAAGTGAAGGTGATAAACGAAGTGATCTTGTGAGGAACATGAACTTGTAGAGGAACATGAATATTGACAAAGAACACAAAAATATGGAAGACAGCATGAATATTGAGTATAAACGTTGTAAAGAGAACATGCGATGAGTACGAAAACATAGAAAATATGACTAGAATTTGTAGAGAACATCATGAGACTAAGAGAAAGATCACAGAAAAAATGGAGATACTTGTGAAAATATGAACTGAATGGGCTATGAACATTTGAAAAACATGGAGTGAACATTTGAAGAACATGGAGTGAACACGGAAAACATGGATGAGAATACGAAGAACACAGTGAATATAGAGAAAATATGCAAATACAGTTCGATTATTGAAGGTTTGGATAAGTTGGGGATGAGAAGGTAAGGGAGGGAAAGGGTAAGGTGCGATTTTTGACCGTGTGATTATTGCTTACTTGGGTAAACAAAAGGTATTGAAGGTAAGGTGTTATATGACCGTGTGAATAATACATAGCTGAGTACAAAAAGAGTATTAAAGGCAGTGATGTTTACTTTGATAGACTGGAGAGGGGCTTAATCTGAAATAATTTGATGAACATTTAACTAAGGTGGAAGACATGAGCTGAAACTCTGTTAATGTCTTGATTTATTTCACTACGTAGAAATATAGTGATTTAAAGTTTCAGGGGAATTGGCCTGATAATAAAGCACATGTACAAATGAGCTAAGGCAGCGGACGTGAGCTAGAGTTTGGTAATTGTTTGGAACTATTTTACTATGTCTGAAAATACAGCAGTTACAAATTTCAGGGAAAATTAGTCAGTTACTAAAGAACTTGTACAAATGAACTAAGGTGGGGGACATGAACTGGAGCTCAGTAACTGACTTGATCTTATTTACTGTGTCTGAAATACAGCGGGTTTAAATTTCAGGGAAATTGATCTGCTACTAAAGAACTTGGGCAAATGAACTACAGTGGAGGACAAGAACTGGAGCTCGGTAACTGACTTGATCTTATTTACTGTGTCTGAAATACAGGGGGTTAAAATTTCAGGGAATTCGATTAGGTATTACCGAATGTACGAGAGGAAACAAAGGCTGAGGACAGGAGCTAGAACTTGGTAATTGTTCGGATCTTATTTACTACATCTGAAATATGACTTTAAAATTTCAGGAGGATTGGACTGTTAGTAAAGATGTTATGATAGAGGGTTAAGGCAGGAACAGGAGCTAAAACTTGCTTACTGAATTTGGGTTGATTTACTACGTCTGAAATATGACGTAGAAATATGATAATAGAAATATGACGTTTAAAATTAGACTAAAATTGCGCTATTAGTAGCAAAAATCTGGTCTCTGACAAATTTGGGTCTTCAATAGGACTGATTAATTTTGGGTAATGAACTGGACTCTGATTATTTTGGGGTGTAAACTGGACTCTGAATATTTTTGGGAACAAACTGGACTCTGGATAATTTTCGTAGATTACATGACTCTGACTAATTTTCGTAGATTACAGGATTCTGAATATTTTTGGGCACAAACTGGACTCTGAAGAATTTTGCTCACAAAGTGGACCCTGAATAATTTAGGTTTACAACAGGACTCTGTTAATTTTCAGGGTAAAACTCGACTCTGATTATTTTCAGGCATAAACTGGACTCTGATGAATTTTCGGTCTTAAATGTCTTGGCTAAGATGTTTGTTTTCTTTAACAAAACTTCTGTGAACATATTCTCAGAAAATGCTCTTTGAAAAATATGCGATTTGAAAACGGGCAAAAGTTGTCCATAGAGTTTACCCAGAAATGCTGTGTCTTAAAGGGGATTTTTTTCCTGAATTTTTTTTATAAGATTTTCCCACTTATTTTCCTCATAAGAACTGTTAACAAACTTCTAAAATCTCGGAAATTATTTTTCTCATAAGAATTCCTTAATTCCAAATCAGTGACTGGCCAAATTCACCTAGAAACCATGACGACATATCGAAAAATGGGAAATCTACCTGGAAACCCTGACCACATATTGACAAATGGCAGAAAAAAAATCCATTTGTTGATATGTGGTCATCCCTACTACTGTTGAGGTCTCTGTTTGTATTTGTGTAAGATTTTAAGTATTCCATACTCCCACTCCTCTTCGGAGGTGCTAGAGAGTGAATCCTTGTGATCTTCTGTAATTGCCTCCAGGAGGGATTCGGAGACACTTAACTTGGCCTCCACTGGCCTCCTCACTTTCGAGGTCGAGGATTGGTTTGGTTAGGCTTCTCAAGTTCTCTTCGTTCGTAGTATACTGTGTCGATCTCCATCTGGCTCTGCAATTCAACGAAACTTCCAACACTTTTAACACTCAAGAATGGGGGAAAGAAACAAAATAATAGGGTTTTTCTTCCTTTTTTTGGCTCATGTGTTTTCCAACAGGAAGACTCTTACGTTTTCTGTTTTTTTACGTTTCTTCGGGATTCCAGGCATGTGCGAAACACGCACAGGGTGTTGTTGGTGGACTTTATTTTTTGCTTATGGTTGGGTAGGATGGAGGGGTATGGGGGGGGAGGGGCTTAGGATTTTTGAGGGTACATCTGTCTTATACTGCGTGGTGGTTACATAGATCTTTTCTTTAGGATTTTTGGTACTTGGTTTACGGTGGAGTATGTCAGGGGTGCTGCCTTGGAGTAGGTGCGTTGTTCATGGTGGGTGTGATTGTGTGTGTACTCACCTAGTTGTACTAACCTAGTTTTGCTTGCAGGGGTTGAGCTCTGGCTCGTTGGTCCAGCCTCTCAACCGTCAATAAACAGGTGTACAGGTTCCTGAGCCTATTGAGCTCTATCATATCTACACTTGAAACTGTGTATGGAGTCAGCCTCCACCACATCACTTCCTAATGCATTCCATTTGTCAACCACTCTGACACTAAAAAAGTTCTTTCTAATATCTCTGTGGCTCATTTGGGCACTCAGTTTCCACCTGTGTCCCCTAGTGCATGTGCCCCTTGTGGTAAATAGCCTGTCTTTATCAACCCTGTCGATTTCTTTTGAGAATCTTGAATGTGGTGATCATGTACCCCCAACTCTTCTATCTTCCAATGAAGTGAGGTTTAACTCCCGTAGTCTCTCCACGTAGCTCATGACCACTCAGCTCGGGTACTAGTCTGGTGGCAAACCTTTGAACCTTTTCCAGTTTAGTCTTATGCTTGACTAGATATGTACTCCATGCTGGAGCCGCATACTCCAGGATTGGTCTGACATATGTGGTATATAATGTTCTGAAAGATTCCTTACACAAATTTCTAAAGGTCGTTCTTATGTTAGCCAACCTGGCATATGCTGCTGATGTTATCCTCTTGATATGAGCTTCAGGGGATAGGTCTGGCATGATATCAACCCCAAGGTCTTTCTCTCTCTCTCTGACTCTTGGAGTATTTCATCTCCCAGATGATACCTTGTATCTGGTTTCCTGCTTCCTACCCCTATCTTCATTACATTATATTTGCTTGGGTTAAACTCTAACAGCTATTTGTTCGACCATTCCTGCAGCTTGTCCAGGTCTTCTTGAAGCCTCAAGCTGTCCTCTGTCTTAATCCTTCTCATAATTTTGGCGTCGTCAGCAAACATTGAGAGGAATGAGTCTATACCCTCTGGGAGATCATTTACGTATATCAGAAACAGGATAGGTCCAAGTACAGAGCCCTGTGGGACTCCACTGGTGACTTCACGCCATTCTGAGGTCTCACCCCTCACTGCATCTCTCTGCTTCCTATTGCTTAGGTACTCCCTTATCCACTGGAGCGCCCTACCAGTTACTCCTGCCTGTTTCTCCAGCTTATGCATCAACCTTTTATCGGGTACTGTGTCAAAGGCTTTCCGACAGTCCAAAAAAATTCAATCTGCCCATCCTTCTCTTTCTTGCTTAATCTTTGTCACCTGATCGTAGAATTCTATCAAGCCTGTAAGGCAAGATTTACCCTCCCTGAACCTATGTTGATGAGTTGTCACGAAGTCTCTTCTCTCCAGATGTGTTACTAGGTTTTTTCTCACAATCTTCTCCATGACCTTGCATGGTAAGCAAGTTAAGGACACTGGCCTGTAGTTCAGTGCCTCTTGTCTGTCACCCTTTTTGTATATTGGTACTACATTAGCAGTCTTCCATATTTCTGGTAGGACTCCCGTTTCCAGTGACCTACTATACACTATGGAGAGTGGCAAGCAAAGTGCTCCTGCACACTCTTTCAATACCCATGGTGAGATTCCGTCCGGCCCAACAGCTTTTCTCACATCCTGCTCCAATAGGTGTTTCTTGACCTCATCTCTTGTAATTTCGAACCTATCCAAGGTCACCTGGTTTTCTGCCACCTCTCCTAGCGCCGTGACTTCTCCCTGTTCTATTGTAAAGACCTCCTGGAACCTTTTGTTTAATTCTTCACACACCTCTTTGTCATTCTCTGTGTACCTGTCCTTGCCCACCCTAAGTTTCATCACCTGTTCCTTCACTGTTGTCTTCCTCCTGATGTGACTGTGTAGTAGCTTTGGTTCGGTCTTGGCTTTATTAGCTATATCATTTCATACCTTTTCTCAGCTGCTCTTCTCACACTAACATACTCGTTCCTGGTTCTCTGGTATCTCTCTCTCTACTTTCTGGTGTTGTGTTATTACGGAAGATCCTCCATGCCTTTTGTTCAGCTCCTTTGCTTTCATACATTCCCTATTAAACCACGGATTCTTCCTTTGCTTCTCTGTTTTTTCCTGTCGGGCTGGGACAAACCTGCTTACAGCCTCCTTACATTTTTGGGTGACAGTCCATCATGTCTTGTACGGACTTGGTTCGGAGTTCTGTGTCCCAATGTATATCCCATTGGAATCTATTCATCTCCTGTGTGTGTGTGTGTGTCTGTGCATGTTCTTTTTTTGGGGGGAGGTTCCCTTTGGTGGGTGTTTCTGGGGGTCTGTGTGTGTCTGGGGGTCGGTTGTGTGCGGGTGCTCGTGTGTTGTCTTTGGGGTTTTGTGTGTGTGTTTTGGTATCTTAGGTTGTCTGATTGTGTGGCAGGTGTTTGTGTATTGTGGTATGCGTGTGCTGGTGCAGGTGTGTGGTATGTATGTTTCTTTCTTGTTGCTACAGTGTTTGTAGGTGTTTTTTCTGTTGGCAGCTGGCCCATCCTCTGTATGTGGGGGTCGGGTTTGTGTGCTGTGCGGCTGTGTTGAGTGTGTGGCCTTTTGTATGATAGCTGTGTGTGTCGGTTCGCTAGTTTTATGTGCTTTCTGTTATGTGTCCTGTTGGCACGCCAAGTATGGGTTGTGCGTTTGTTGTTTGTGTGTACTATGTTCTATTTACTATGTTCTAATTCCTATATTAAACTTACTATATTATACTTCCTGTGTTATCAATTTTGTCTCTAATTGAGCTTTCAAATTTGATGTTGTATGGCTTTGTACTCAGGGTTTCTGTGTGCGGTGAGTCCTATATATATATTTTTTTTTATTTTTTGAGATATATACAAGAGTTGTTACATTCTTGTACAGCCACTAGTACGTGTAGCGTTTCGGGCAGGTCCCTGGAATACGACCCCCCACGAACAATAGTTTTTACATCCAAGTACCAATTTTACTGTTGAGTTAAACATAGGCTACAGTTAAGGTTTTGCGCCCAGTAAATCCTCCCCGGCCAGGATACGAACCCATGACAATATTATTTTGTCTATGTCTATATGATCTATGCTATGTTTATGTGTGTGTTCAGTGTTTCTGCTTCTGTGGTATGTTGTCTGTTGTTGTGTGGTGTGAAGATCATTATGTGTGTTTTTTATTTTGTAAACTTTTGTATTCACTGTCTTTCATTAATATGGTGCCTTGGTGTTGGGTGTTTTACTTTGTGTGTCCTGTTGGCACGCCCCGTCTGGGTGGTGCGGGGATTTTCCATGTGTGTGTTCCTGTGTAACTTTATACTGTTTTGTTTGCGTTTTCACGTTTGTGTTGTATTGCTCTGTTCGCCATGTTTTCTGTGGTTCATTGTTATTCTATTTTTTTTGTGCTGTGTTACTTTGTATGTTTTGTGTTGTGTTTCTGTATTATGGTGTTTGTTGATGTGTGGTGTGGAGCTTCTGCTTCGTTTTATTTATACTTCGGTGCCTTTTATTTTACATTTACTTTTGTTTTACAATTAAAAGAAAAAAACTTGGACGGTCTGAGACTGAACGCCGACCTACATAAAGCGAGATCGTTGCTCTACCATCCAACCCAGGTGCCAAGGTGAAAGGGTATGCGCCCAACTATTTTTGTCCCGCCCGGGATTCGAACCAGAAAGTCTCGATTTTGCGTCAAGAACGAACCCGACTGTACTACCTGGACCATTAATTCACCTTCACTACCAGGACCATTAATTCACCTTCACTACCGGTACCCTTGATCAATTCACAAAGTCTTGTGAACTATGTGAATGTGATTCACATAATTTAATTAATTAACAATTAAAAATATAATAAAAATGAATTAATTTAATCAATTCACATCGATACACAAATCTATGTGAATTGAGAACGTGATTCACGTGGAGGTTCACCGTTAACAAGGTAATGAGGAGTTGCCGCACTTGTACATGGACACAAAATAACCTGTAAGTGTAGATCTTGTTAATGTTGATATTGATAATGCTTGGTGGGGTGTTGTAGAACTTGACCAGAATCGAACCGTCGGAGAGAATATTTAACTTAAATTTAGCAAAGGGACGGACTATTGTCTATTTGAATTTAGCATAGGGACGGACACCAAGACTTAGTGCTGTAGACCTTTGGATAAGTGGCAGGGCTCCTTTCTGTTCAAGCGCGGCTGATTGGCCTTCTATGTTGCTGTCGGCTGCAGCAGTTTTGTGAAGGCATGTGTGAAAGGGGTTTGCCGGAGGTCATTGTCCGCATGTTTGGAGTTTGCTCGGCAGATGGACTCTGCAACGCCTGTGTGAAGTCGTTATCAATGACTTCTATATCAAGATAGATTACCTCTGTGTGATTTTGAAGTTCCGGACGGAAGGGTGATTTTGAAGATTGGGAACTCCTCGATGTTACGATGCTTCATGGAGTCGCATGTACGTAGGAAAGGCCGGTACTTGGCAGTGTAGGGAATGTGAAAATTGGAGACGCTGGGAAGTACACTTAAGCGTTGAATATGAGATGGACCCTTTGAGATGCAGATAGCGTGCTGAAGGTGGCACTCTCCCAGTATGGTAGCGTCCTAGATATTCATCTGCATTGGTTTACATCGGAGCCTGCAAGACTTCTCACGGGCCAGATAATGGTGGTAATGAAAATAATGAGGGGATCCTTTCATCACTGAAGATCGCTGGCTGTATGGTACATACTTTTTACCAGGGTCAGGAACGGGCATGTTTTAAGGGCGGAATGCCCGGAGACATGGCTGCTTTGTGTCCAGTTGCCCCAGAAGATCGGGCGAATGTGTTTTCAGAAGATGACTTTCCGCTGATAAAGGAACTGGGTCACAAGATAATAATGGGAAGGTTGGCGAAGCTGTGAAGAAATCAGGTGATGATCCTGTGGAAGAGGGCAGTGTTGGTAGAGTTTTTAGGCCGGCCCAGTCGCCAGTCACTGGTATCGTTGAGAATAAAGCTCGACACTCTTGTGTAGTGCCGACACTCTGGTGTGATATTTGCTGGTTGTGATGAAGGTAGGTTGATGTTACCAAGATGGTGACTTTGTTTTCTGGAGGTGAATTGCAACATCGAAAAAGTGAACAATTGCGACGAGAGACGCTCGAAAATATGCCACAGAATAGAAAGTATATGGCTCGGGGCTCAGGTGCTGAGGGAGATTTGGTTCAGAAGTTCAAGAAAAGAAGAGAGGGTCCCTCTCTCTTGGTTCAGGAGAGAGAGACTCGTCCCTCCCGGCTCCTCTAGAAGTAAGGGAAGGTGAGAAGTTAGGTGTGTCCACTGCTGTGGTTAATGTTGAGGCAATTGAGGTTGACATATGTCGGGAGGTTGGAGTGAGTGAGCGTTTATGTGGGGATTGCACGGTGATTGTCTATCGGAATTGCTCTTTGATTGTCTATGAGGATTGTTCCCGGAAGTTAGTGAAGGGTGTGCTATATCGTTATTCAGGGTTTTATGGTGATGGAGAGGCTGATATGGATGGATGGAAAGAAGATTCAGGGTCTGGTGTGGTGGATGTGCAAAGTGGGGTAAAGGGCGGAGATGGTGGTGGTGCAGAAGGTGGCGGTTTAAGAGTCAGCTGCTTGATTGTTTGAATTATGGTGGCGTAGTATCGGTGTTTCACATTGAATGTATACTGTCAGTGTGACGCCCGGAATCAAGATCTCTTGAGTGTGTTCTTCCGGTCCCCTCTCTCTCTCTCTTGATGCTCTATAGGTATAGGAACACAATGTTAGTGACTTGAACCGTTTACGATAGTTATCACAATCCTTTCAACTGGCCTTTCAGGTGTAGCACCAGTTGAAGAGAGGAGTGTTGTTTAAGAGTCTACCTAGTTCTGGGATGATTTTTGTTGTTGGTGTTGAACTTTCTCTAAAGCAGAAACGGTTTACTGGAAATGAGGTCCCCTGTTTGGATACAATAGTTGAAATGAGCATCAGAGACTTAAACAGTTATAGAACTACTTACTTTTTCTTCATGTCAAAGGTGCTCTTGACTATTCCTAGGGTTTGGTTGGCTTTTAGTGACTAGTGGATTCTGACTCCAAGATCCTTGATTTAATCAATCTTCGGCAAGGAGGTACTATTGATGATTTAGTAGATTTTCGGGGGTGATTTTTATGCCCCAAATGCAAGGCCTTGCACTATTTCATATTAAAAAGAATTTTCCAGTCTTCCGATCATTTGTGGAGTTCACGTATATCTCTGTAAGGTTTTTGTAAGGCCTCAATTTAACTTTCAATTCCCACTTTTCTGTAAGTCCAACCCATGATCCTCTTCAAATAGTAGTTGTCGTAACTATGCGGACCACCATATATATTGTATTGACACATTGGACAATTAGGTAAAAGAATTTGGTACAATTCACTTTATAGAGTCCAGAAAATAAGCTAAAATACAAATCTAAAATATTCCTAGGCCTAGTATATCACACATATATCTACTCAATTAGACCTCTTACAGCATGTGGCCTAGAATGGTTAGGTTAGACTACGTTTTGTTAGCAACATAAATACAAAACCTTTTTTTTTTTTTTGCTTATACAAATTTAGTAGTACCAAATTTTACTGTCTAACTGTCCAGTATGTCAAAATATGTACAATTATCCTCGTCGTTACTGTAAGTACTATCTAAACAGGTGGATGGGCTACATAAAACTTAAAAGTCATCTACAATTATGATAAAGTGGCTTGTAATATTCTCGTCTATGTGACTCATGAATATGAGAAAAGGGGTTCACCCCAATAACCTTGCGGCACCCCAGTCACTACATTCCTCCAGTTAGATATATTTCCATTTAACTCAAAGGGAAGGATAGATAGCTGAAAATATCGATTGATAGATAGGTGGATGGATAAATAGGTGGATGGATAGATAGGTGAATAAATTGATGGATTGATAGATGGATATTGTAACGTTGTCCCACCCTACATCTTTCCTATCCCGGCGTAAAGAGTCATATCTCTTCGACCCGCACGTTCTCTGATGCTCAGGGAACATTTTGGCGTATATAAAGGTATTCAAAGTAATTGTGTGGGAAGTGAATTTGCTGATTTAATTTTGGTACTGCAGGGGGTCTGCGGTCTTTAGTATCACAAGATGGCGCCGGGGGGAAGATGTTCCCGCCAAAGGAGCCAACGCCAGCCATCTGGTGATTGGCCAGGTAAGGTCACGTGACTAGATTGACCAATAGCTCGGCACTCTTGGGTGGTGTGATGACGTCAAAAGGCAGAAAACTCCAGGCGGCCCAGTGCCCTGCGGCACTCAGTGAGTCACTGCCTGTCATTTAACGCGGATACAATCAATTGAGTTCCCAGTTTGGAGTTTAGGAAGCCCCAGCCAGTGAACCCCAGCGGCCACATTGATACTACAGACATCGAGGAAGATTAGTTGTCTAATGGGAAGTACATGGAAGCAGAGTTTAGTTGGTTTTAGATTGCCAAGAGCTCTTTTGCTGATAGTCTGTGGCGGAGGTGAACGCTGGCGCTGGGTCGTGTGGACGCTCTGTGGGCTGCATTCAGACAAATCAAGCGAGCTTATGTGACCGGATCAAGTTCACTGGAAGATTAAGAAGGGTACACTGAACCGGACTGCAAGTTTGTCTACAGTTCCAGTGTGGGAGAAGGGAAACGACGTGCGCAGGGACCTTTCTTCAGTGCCAAGGAGGAGGACCTGCCTTCTGGGAGTGGGCATGGAGAGGACACTCATCTACAAGTCATCTAAGGACCTTGTGTGTACCGGACCTTGATCAGCGGAGGACCGACCACTAGGACAGAAGACCTCAACATTCATCGCCAGAGGACATGTCAACTTTGTAGCAGAGAGAATTAAGGTAGGTAAATTCCTTCCCATTACCCCTTGATCTAGGTGAGCCAGAGTATTATTTATACTGTGATTATCATCTTTATTATTATTATCAGTGTGGTAGGATTAGGCTATGTGCCAGGTGATACATATATGCATGAGCTAATTTATGTGTGTGGGCGTAGTGACATTTTGTGGCGACTAGAGGAGGTGGCTGGTTTCAAGAGGCCAGGTGTCAAGCATTTAAATCGTCCAGCTTATTGTGTTGCCAGAGATGGAGTGAAGAGTGTTGCAGTCGTCTGACAGCTCTACATATATTATTTACCTTGTGGATTCATTGTAGTTTACTCCAGTAAACTTATCATTATTTTTACCATTGTGTTTGAGTGAGCCTTCCATCTCTAGAGCGAGTTGAGTAAATTATTTAATATTGCACTTCATTATATATGGCATTGAGTCCTTGACTTGTGATAATTAACAAGACCACTGAGAAGTGTTGCTGGGACGCGAATACTGGTACCAAGCTGGCGACCTTGATTGCAGGTGAGTGGCAAAAGTTCGCCTGTGTGTTTCCCAGTGTTGCGGCGGGCAACTTCAGCCGAGAGTGACAGAGGTAAGGCTGGATTTCCCACTCGCCAGGGGTGCAAGGCTGTGACATAGGTAGTGTCTCAGCCTGTGGTAGACTGGGGGTCTCCCGGGGCGATCAGTGGTGCCCAGATACAGGGATGCGACGACCCGCGGGAAAACCAGAACCGTGATAATATATAGATGAATAGGTAGATAGATGGGGAGATAGATAGATGGATGACAGATGGGTAGATAGGTAGATAGTCAGATGGACTGGTAAATGGATAGGTAGATGGGAGACAGACAGACAGACCCGAGTAACGCCGCATACCCTCAATATACAGAAAATATTAAATATATATATTCAGCGCCTCAGTGTCGCGATTCACAGGGGGAATGCTCGCTGCATCCTCGGTTCCTGCCCGGCGCTGGAGGAGTTCGAGGAAATCTACAGCCTTTAGGAAGCGAACTTTTTTTTGTGTCCTCTTAATGTTAATTTTTTGTATAAAATCAGATATGTAACTGTATAACCTTGCATAATAAAGTGTACACCATAAAAAAAGGGAATGGTAGGAGAAGCGAACATTCTTACGTATTCAGAGTTAAATGGCAAGTTTTTCCCTGAATGCTCTGTGTTCCCTTCTCTGAGGCCGCGGGTCCCTATAATAGCATGAAGTATGGTGCTTCTGTAGTTGCCTCGATTCTTTCCTCCTTCCGCAATAAGTTCTGCTTGTACCCGTCCCCCACCACGTCACAGCACCATACTGTCCCCCGAGCTGAAAGCGGCAGCTAAGAGCCTTCGTGAGAACAAGGAGATAGTTGTCAGAAGAGGCGACAAGTCGGAAATATACGTCATTCTTAAAAAAGACGAATATCTGGCGAAAATGAACCTCATACTCTCTGACCAAACTAAATTCCAAATGGTAACGAAGGACACTACAGCCGAACTGAAAGCAAAGGTCAACAAATTGATCGAAACTGTGAACGCCAAGAAATCTGGACTCCACCTGCCAAAGAATATTGGGGAATATAAACCTGGATATGCGTATGGAAATGTCAAGACACACAAGCCTGGAAACCCACTTCGGCCAATCATCAGCCAGATACCCACACCCACGTACAGACTGGCGAAACGACTCAACGGCTTGCTGACTCTTTATGTCCCTTGCGCCTTCAGCCTGAAGTCTCCAAAGGAATTTGTTGACTTGCTGCGGGGAATACGGGCCACAGGGATAAGAGCCTTGTTGGACATAAAATCTTTTTACCAACGTACCTGTGGATGAAACAGTCGGGATGATAGCCGACAGAGTGTACCGTGATCCGGCCTGTACTCCTCTTGACATACCAGAAAACAGTCTAAGGAAACTATTCCAAGCTTGTACTAAAGAGGCACCCTTCTTGAGCCCGGATGGACACATGTATAAGCAAGTAGATGGGGTCGCCATGGGTTCTCCCCTAGGTGTCCTGTTTGCAAACTTCTACATGGGTACCATCGAACAAAAAGTCTTAGTCGACATGAACTTGAAACCGGCCATATACTGCAGGTATGTTGACGACATTTTTACACAGGTACCTGATGTCAGACATCTGCAGGAGCTGAAGGAGGCATTTGAGCAGAATTCTGTGTTGCGTTTCACTTACGAGATGGGAAGGATGGGAAGCTGCCCTTTCTAGATGTAACAGTCATGGAAAGGTGCGGAGTTTTCCACACTGCAGTCTACACTAAGGAAACAAACATAGGAATATGCCTGAATGCCAACAGTGACTGCCCGGACAGGTACAAGAGGAGTGTTGTTAACGCTTATGTCAACCGTGCCCTCAGCCACAGCTCAGAATGGAAGCAAGTCGACGAAGAACTCTGTAAGGTAAGGCAGGTCCTAGTCAACAACGGCTTCTCCAATGGTTTCGTGGAAGACATCATAAGAAGGAAAGTGAAACGCCATGCAACCTCTGAAGAGACAACTAACACAACACCCATACCCCCTATTAGACTATTTTACAGGAACTTCTTTTCCACAGCCCATAAAACGGAGGAAAGGGTCCTGAAAGATATTGTCAGTAGAAACGTTATCCCTACAGACAAAAATCAGAAAATACAACTGACAATTTACTATAAAACCAAAAAAACGGCCAGCCTACTCATGAGAAACTCTCCAGAAACAAAGCAGAACGTTTTAAAAGAGACCAACGTCGTCTATGCCTTCAAATGCCCTCTTGGGGATTGTAAGCCTCAAAAAACTCAGTATATAGGCAAGACAACAACATCTCTTTCCAGGCGTTTAACGATGCATAAGCAACAGGGCTCCATTAAGGAACATATAGCCTCTTCCCACAACCAAACCATCACCAGAGAAATCTTAGCAAACAACACAGAAATCATCGATAGATACAGCGATAGCAAGCGGCTCGACGTCTGCGAGGCACTACACATCAAGACGTCAACACCAGCAATCAACATCCAATTAATGCACAACTATATTCTACCCACTTCAAGACTCCGCTCCAATATAGAAGCATCAAGAAATATGGACCAATAGGCTTTCTACAATTATTTCCATTCAATACCCATTGTTTCGTGTTCCCTCTTGTGTTTGAATTTAATACCCATTCAATACCCATTGTTGAAAGTTTGTTTTCACCTCATCCACTTCACCCAAGTTTAGATATAAAATCGAAGATGTGTAAGCTCTATTCAATTTCAGTTGTGTGTTTGTAAACTAAAGTCTTTGAAAATGTAATAAGTTTTACGAAACACGCTCAAGTGTCGCGTCAGACTAGAAATAAAAATGAATTTTGGAGAATTGATCTTTGAATTACCATCAACAGTGAAAAGAAACGTAAGAAAGATCGAGAAAATACGTGTTAGAATTATTAATCTTACTTTTTCGGTCATATTTAATAATATATATATATATATATATATATATATATATATATATATATATATATATATATATATATATATATATATATATATATATATATATATATATATATATATATATATATATATATATATATTCAGACGGCGAGTCACAATAACGTGGCTGAAGATATGATGACCAAACCACACATCAGAAAACAAAGAAACGACGACGTGTTGGTCCATCAGGACGTTTATCAAGTCCTTTGAGCAGCTGGATAATGGTCCTGGACGGCCCGAAATGCGGTTGTTTCGTCGTTTTCTGTTGTGTGGGTATGGCTATAATAGGCCTAGTATTGCCTACGTAGTCCTAGCAGCTTCTCGAGATCATACTGACTTTGGGAGTATTAGGCAAACACATTTAAGTGCATAAATATGACTCGTTTTTTTCACAAAATTATATATATTAATATTATTTCTTCCAGAATATCAATGAATTAAAAGGTAGAAGAAAACTACCAGAAACTTTATATATACTTGTTAATTCAGCCACTGTCAGTCAGAAACTGGCTTTATTTAATACTTGCTGTACCAGACCACGCGCTGTTGTGGCTGTTGCTGAGCCACAGCAACCTTCCCCTGTCTCCCAGTTCTCCTCACCAATCAACCCCCCCCTCCCGCTTCTCGTCCTCCCAACCATACCTCACTCTTCTGTCCCCTCGTCCTCCCAACCATTCCCCACTCCCCGGTCCCTTCGTCTTCCTAACCATTCCTCACTCCCTCATCCCTTTTTCCACCCCATCATCTCCCACATACCCATCCCCTTGTCCTCCCCACCATTCTCCATTCTCCTGTCCCTTCGTCCCCACCATCCCCAACTCCCCTGTCCCCTCGTCCTCCCCACCATCCCCCACTCCCGGCCCCATGTCCTTCCCACCATTCCCCACTCCCTCGTCTGATGATCAAATGATCTGATGTTCCCATCAGAAAATTGGGAACATTAAGTGATCTAGGGCTAGATTCACGAAGAAGTTACGCAAACACTTACGAACCTGAACATCTTTTCTCAATCTTTGGTGTCTTTGTTTACAATTATTAAACAGTTAATGAGCTCCGAAACACCAGGTGGCTTTTTATAGCAATAAAACAGTTGATTGTCAAGTTTTCATGCATGTAAACTGTTTAATAAATGTAACCAAAGCCATCAAAAATTGAGGAATGATGTACACGTTCGTAAGTACTTGCATACCTGCTTCGTGAATCTGGCCCAACATTTTCCCATCACTGAAATATAAGAAAAACAGTTCAAAAAACGAAATGAAAACAATGAAAAGATAACAAAATAAGCTGTACTCGCAAAATGAACGCACAATACAGCTCAATACAATTACAGTTGAGCTGTAAACAGTTCAGCTCAATTCCAAGGCAATGTCACACAAAATAATTAAATCAAAATGAAAATAAATCAAAATCTATGAAAATTCAATTTATCAATGAAATAGGAAACACTGAAATGGAATCGTAACATAATTAGTTTAGCATGTGTTGGTCTAATGTGCAACAGATGGAACTGTTTTTCAAAAACGCATGTTTTTTACCTGTCTCAGGGGTGGCATCTATATTGTAGGTATATAAAAAGACGCGCCTTTTCGAATGCAACGTTGTGTTAAAATTTCAAAGCAATCGGTAAAGAACTTTCGAAGATTACAGTGTGTGTTGCTCTTACATTCAACAGATGGCGCTGTTTAAAAAAAAATAATGTTTTTTCCTGTCGCAAGAAATATTGATATTGTATATTGTAGATATATAAAAAGATGCGCCTATTCAAATGCAACGTTGTGTCAAAATTTCAAAGCAATCGGTAAAGAGGTTTCGAAGATTTCCCTCACATGAAAAACACATTTTTTCAGAAAATGCATGTTTTTTTAACGTCACAGACGTGACATCTATATAGTATGTATATGAAAACCTACTCGGATGCAAATGGAACGTTGTGTGAAAATTTCAAAGCAATCGGTGAAGAACTTTCGGAGATTAGCGGTTATTTACAAACGAACATTTCCATTTATATTTATATAGATAATGATCTTGGGTCAGATTCGTTCAGAAGAGGACGAGGGCTATGATAACTATATATGCAGAACTTCAATATATTGGTTAACAGGACTGACAATATAGCATCTTATAAATCTATTTATAGTTACTAATCTTCCAGTTTAAATTAAATAGAAATCTCTAAATATTACAAGCAAAATGTTATGATCTAAGCTGAGGCATAACCTAAAGTGACAATATAACACCATGAAAACGTCAAGCCTAACATTAATACAAGTATAATGCAAGAGTTAATACCGCTAGGAATATGTGAAGCTCTCTCTTAATACATATATAATGTAAGTGATAGTACTACTAGGAAAATGTCAAGCTTAATCTTTATACAAAATTAAAGGTTTGATACACAAACTAAAAACTCCACAAATTTTTAAAAGATTATCTTATGGTGGTGTTCTGTTCTACCTTTATTGTGTGCTGTTTTTCATTTATTGTGGGCTGTTCTCCATTTATTGTGCGTTTTTTCTGCATGTCTTGTGCATTGTTTTGCATATCTTGATACGTTCATGTCAGTTGGGCCATCTTGAGGTTGATAGTTGCTGGGAGACAACTGTGGAGTCAAGGTGTCAACTCGTCCAAGTGAGCTGAAGCATCTTAGGGTGTTTTCCCTGCACCGGTTCCAAGCACTCTTGATAGATGAAAATATTCTGAACGTGTGTAATGCTGGTTTTGTTAAGGAATGTTTCACAGCGCCTCTACTGACTGATCTAGCCACTTGGGCTGGACGGTATAGCGACGGTCTCGCTTCATGCGGGTCGGCGTTCGATCCCCGACCGTACAGGTGGATGGGCACCATTCCATTTCCCCCGCCCCATCCCAAATCCATATTCTGACCCAAGTGCTATATAGTCATAATAGCTTTGCACTTTCACCTGATAATTCCCTAATTCTATTGGCTGAAATCATTTCATAGATAATATGAAAACGCTCTTACATAATGCTTCTATTGCGTGCCCTACTGCAGTATGCCCTTCTGCCCCTCTTCCAACGTACCCTTTGTTCCTCCTGACCTTAGTTTATGCACTCCGTGCCACAGCCAGCAACAAGACAACACTTGTGGCCCGTCTGACAGTGCAGGTCAGAATAACACTGGTCTAGGTATTGAATGCAGACCCTTCCAAACGAGTTGGGATCCGGACAGCGTTTCCCGTGGGAAGTTTTTATTAGAAGATGGAAATGGAAGAAAATGGGTTATGGAAACTGATAATTAGGTTGCATTAAATTAATACTTAATCGAGCGAATAAGTGAAATGCGTTTAATGATTTTTTCTCAAGCGTTGCCATATCCAATATAGAACATTCACTGCTGGAAGATTTGGCAAGGAAATCAAGTTATTACAAGGACGTGTGATCGTTGAATTCTTTCAAGTTTAGGTCAGACATACATATGAATGTATTTGGGAGGATATAAATAGGATATGCCTGGAAATAGTCGTCACTTGGACTATTTACTGTGGTGGACTGTATACTCCTCCTGAGGTTGATAGGCCATAAGACCAAAACTAAACTCGCTAGTTCATCAGGAAGCTATTGTAGTGGCCTTGCGGGATTATGTGGGTAAAGTTAATATTTCAGTAATTTATCTTACCTTTAATGGACTGAATAAACGGTTTGTTATGTGTTCCACTCACCTCCACAGGGTTTTAATTTATTAGTGTCATATATTATTAATTTAGAATTAGTCCATTCAGTACAGAATTGTTTAATTAAACCTAAACTTAAGTATTTTGTCTGCTCAGTGACCGAAGATAACTCTAATGTTATTTAACGTTTTAAGGATCAGCATTTTGCCATTGACTCCTACGTCCTGTATGTATGATTGTCACTGAATGAGTTAAATATTATTTGTGAATTAATAATTACTTGATTATGGTTTAGTTCATGTAAATTACTAAAATAATAGTTAGAACGAGACTATCTGAGCTACAAGTGTGTGACGCCCCTGGGGTGGTGAAGCGAGTCTCCCACGATGGTTACTGTCGGCTGGTGTGGCACTCTGGAACGTGCCAATAACCTCGGACACCACCTGCCGCCAGTTGTAACATTATGCTCACAATATTAATGTGTGATTACTTGTGTGTTGTAACACTAAAAACATAGTGTTTAATAAAGAGGTGAAACACTCTGGTGTGTTGTATTCAAGTATTATAACCAGCCCAACCTCACCCTTACTCCCTGGATGTACTAACTGCCCAGATGATATAGAACCAAAAGAGCTAGAGGACTTAACGTTTGAACAAGGGTCAGAGAGAAACTGTTTCCGTCCTGGACGTGTAGAACGATTGTAAACTAACAAGCTGAGCTATAGTTACAGTATAAAATCATCCACAGTTTAAATGGGCATATCAATGTAAAATTAAAAGTGGTTCAATTTGCTTATAAATTTTTTTATGAAATGGTTATAGAAAGGGCTGCAGCTGGTCCAAGTTTCATCATCACACCCTAAACAGAAAAGGAGAAAAAAAATAAACAACGAATTATGCAACGAATTTTCAAATAGTTTCAGGGAACACATGTGTCAACTAAAATCATTTCTATAACACTCAGATATTAAATTAAGCACATAAAAAAGGATTCTAGTGATTAGTTTTATCAAAAAAGTGTTTAGTGTAATAATATAATTTTTCAAAGTTACCCTTCTAAAAAAATATGCAATATATGATATTTATAAATTTTTATAAAATCAACAAATAGACTTTGGACTAAAATGTCTACTACATTCTGTAGAAGCACAAACGCTACATATAAGGTGTAATTTGCATGTGAATTGATTAATAAATGAAAGCTCTGAAGTAATTTGAAGGTGTAAATTACTTTCCAGAGTAAAATAAAGATCCAAGTTCGGCCACCTGTAGCTGAGCTTGACTTCGACAGATTTCGTTCATAATTGGCACCCTTGCAGATAGGCATCCATTGAGCAAGGTGTGCAAGTTTCATGCAAATCCCTTGGTAACAAACGAGAAAAAAATATTGGCCAAAAAAAAAGAAAAAAAAAATTCAAATATAAATATATTGCACATACATATTACAATTATTACAAGAGTTTGTGCTTCTACAGCACATAGTAGACATTTTAGTTGACACATGTGTTCCCTGAGATTATTTGAGAATGTTGAACATTCGTTGCATAATACGTTGTGTATTTTTTTTCTCCTTTTCTGTTTAGGGTGTGATGGTGAAACTTGGACCAGTTGCAGCCCTTTCTATAACCATTTCATAAAAAAATTATAAGCAAATTGAACAACTTTTAATTTATAACGATTTAGAATGATATGCCCCCTTAAGCTTCAGTTCACCCCTTTGAGCAACGATGAACAATGAACAATGGCATCGAACCATCCTCATTTACCCACCTCCAGCGGGAGAGAGAAGATTTTCATGTTATATAATTAATCGAATCACAAAGCCGCTCCTTTGGTGAGCACACTCACGTAGACACTCACGGGGCCAAAGTACAAAACAGGCACACATGAGGGCAAAGTATTCACATGACGCTCGCTGGAACCAAGTACTAACTAGAAACTCACGGAGACAAAGTACCAACCAAGGCACTCAGGGGGGCAAAGTACTCATCTGGCACTCAAGGGGACTAAGAAGCAGCCAGGCACTTATGGGGGGGGGGGCAAAGTACTCACCTGGCACTCACTGGAACAAAGTACCAAACCAGGCATTCATGCGTACATAATGCAAATCAGGCACTCATGGTGGCAAAGTACAAACCTGGCGCTCATTGGGGTAAATTCCCAACAAGGCATTATCGGGAGCAAAGTATCAAAGTACTCAAGGGAGGAAAGTATCAAGGTACTCACGGAAGGAAAGTATCAAGGTACTCACGGAAGGAAAGTATCAAGGTACTCACGGAAGGAAAGTATCAAGGCACTCACGGGAGGAAAGTATCAAGGTACTCACGGAAGGAAAGTATCAAAGTACTCACGGAAGGAAAGTATCAAGGGAGGAAAGTATCAAGGTACTCACGGAAGGAAAGTATCAAGGTACTCACGGGAGGAAAGTATCAAGGTACTCACGGGAGGAAAGTATCAAGGTACTCACGGAAGGAAAGTATCAAGGTACTCACGGGAGGAAAGTATCAAGGTACTCACGGAAGGAAAGTATCAAGGGAGGAAAGTATCAAAGTACTCACGGAAGGAAAGTATCAAGGTACTCACGGGAGGAAAGTATCAAGGTACTCATGGGAGGAAAGTATCAAGGTACTCACGGAAAGAAAGTATCAAGGTACTCACGGGAGGAAAGTATCAAGGTACTCACGGGAGGAAAGTATCAAGGTACTCACGGAAGGAAAGTATCAAGGTACTCACGGAAGGAAAGTATCAAGGTACTCACGGGAGGAAAGTATCAAGGTACTCACGGAAGGAAAGTATCAAGGTACTCACGGGAGGAAAGTATCAAGGTACTCACGGGAGAAAAGTATCAAGGTACTCACGGGAGCAAACTACAAACCTGGCACTCACAGCGGTAACTTACCAACCAAACACTCAAGGGGTCATACAAAGGGACAAAGTACCACCAACAAGACACTCATGGGAACTCTAACTAATACAAAGTGCCAACTAGACACTCAAGGGATCACGCAAAAGGATAAAGGGTCGACCAGACACTCAAGGGCTCACACACGAGAACAAAGTAAGAAACAGACACGCAAGGAGTAACACAATTGGACAAAGTACGAACCAGACCCTCAAGGGGCTCGCACACCGGAACAAAGTACCAACCAAACACTCAAGTGGTAACACACACGGTTCAGAGACTATATTACAGGCACCATAAAGATGGGAGGACCAAGAGTAGTATTAGCAGTGATATATAGCCCTCCACCAAACAACAGAAGACCCAGGGAAGAGTATGACAGAAACAACATGGCAGTCAACACTATAACTGAGAGAGCATCAACTGCTGCCTGTAGAAATAGCTCCCATTTTCTCATCATGGTGGACTTCAATCATGGAAGGGTAGACTGTGGAAACAAAGAACCACATGGGGGTGAGGAAGCATGGAGAGCTAAACTGTTGGAAGTGGTGACAAGAAGCGTTTTAAGTCAGCATGTCAGGGGACCCACAAGAATGAGAGGCAACGATGAACCAGCGAGAGTCGACCTAGTCTTCACTCTGAATGACTCCGACATAAGGAAATCGGTTTCAAAGCCCCCGTGGGAATGAACGATCACTGTGTAATGTTGTTTGAGTATTTGATCGAATAATGGTTAATGTATCCAATCTTGAGGTTATCTTGAGATGATTTCGGGGCTTTTAAGTGTCCCCGCGGCCCGGTCCTCGACCAGGCCTCCACCCCCAGGAGGCAGCCCGTGACAGCTGACTAACACCCAGGTACCTATTTTACTGCTAGGTAACAGGCGCATAGGGTGAAAGAAACTCTGCCCATTGTTTCTCGCCGGCGCCTGGGATCAAACCCAGGACCACAGGATCACAAGTCCAACGTTCTGTCCGCTCGGCCGACCGGCTCCAAGGAAGGCCCTTGGGCCGACCGGCCCAAGGAAGGGCCAAGAAAACAAAAGAATGGCATTCCGAAAGGGCAACTAAGATGAGATAATTCCTAATAGATATAACTTGGGAAACAGATCTTAGAGGAAAGACGGCCCAAGGCATGATGGACTACATCACACAAAAGTGTAAGGAGGCAACAGACAAGTTCGTCCCAATCCAAAAGCAAAGAAATGAGATGCAGACGAGAAATCAATGGTTTAATCAGAGGTGTAAGCTAGCAAAGCAACTAAGTACAAGGGCGTGGAGAAACTATATAAATAATAGGACACTAGTGAGCATTGAAAGATACCAGAGCGCCATGAATGAATACGTCAGGGTGAGAAGAGAGGCAGAAAAACAATATGAAAATGACATAGCAACAAGGCAAAGACTCAACTTAAATTGCTGCACAGCCCATCAGTAGAAAAACATCAGTGAAGGAACAGGTAATGAAACTGAGGATAGGGGTAGACAAATTCATTACAAACGACAAGAAAGAGTGCGAGGAACTCAATAAGAATTCCAGGAGATCTTCACAGTAGAGCAAGGGGACGTCCTAGAGATAAGAGAGGCAATATCTAACCAAACACCACTAGATTAGTTTATGATTACCAGTGGGGAGGTGAGGAAGCATCTGCTAGAGTTGGAAGTGACAAAGGCTTAGCTATAGGCCCGGATGGAATCTCACCCAGATGGAACATCTGGAGCAGACGAACTTTGTATAACAACATAAGCATGGGTTCAGCAATGGCAGATCGGGCCTTACAGAATTGATTGAATTCTATTACCAGACAACTAAAATTAGGCAAGAAAGAGAGGGGTGGGCAGACTGCATATTTTTGGATTGCCAAAAAGCCTTTTACATAGTAGTACCCCATAAGAGACCTGTGCAGCAACTGGAGATGCAGGCAGGAGTAAAAGATCTCAAAGAGGGAATAGACTCGTTCCTCTTGATGTTTGTTGATGATGAAAAAATTATGAGGAGGATTAAGACAGGATGATAGTAGGAGGCTACAAGATGACCTAGACAAACTGAAGGAATAGTCCAACAAATGGCTACTACCGTTCAACCCAAGTAAATGTAAGGTAATGAAACTAGGCGGAGGAAATAGGAGGCCAGACACTGGATACCGAACTGGAGATAAAGTCCTTCACGAAATGGAAAGAGAGAAAGATCTAAGAGTTGATATCACGCCAAGCCTATCTCCTGTAGCCCACATCAAAAGAATAACATCGGCGGCGTATGCGAAGCTGGCTAACATCAGAACCGCCTTCGGAAATCTGAGTAAGGAATCATTCAGAACTTTGTATACCACATATGTAAGGATACGCATCTCAAATCCTGGAGTATGCGGCCCCAGCATGGAGCCCGAACGTTTTCAAGCACAAGACGAAGCAAGAAAATGTTCAGAGGTATGCCACTAGGCTAGTCCCAGAACTAAGAGGCATGCGTGGCGAGGAAAGGCTGAGTGAACTGCACCTCACGTCGCTGAAAGACAGAAGAACTCGGAAAGACATGATCACCACATACAAAATTCTCAGGGGAATTGACAGGGTACACAAGGATGGATTATTTAACACGGGTGGTACATGCACAAGAGGACACAGGTGGGAGCTGAGTACCCAAAAGAGTCACAGAGACATTAGAAAAAGCTTTTTCAATGTCAGAGTAATTAGTAAATAGAAACGATGTGGAGGAGGCAGACTCCATACACAGTTTCAAATGTACATATGATAGAGCCCAGTAGGCTCAGGAATATGTACACCAGTTGATTGATGGTTGAGAGGCGGGACCAAAGAGCCAAAGTTCAACCCCCGCAAGCACAACTAGGTGAGTACACGAGAACAACGTACCAAACATAAACTCAAGGATCACTAACAAGGACAACGTACCAACCAGACACTCAAGGATCACTAACAAGGGCAACATACCAACCAGACACTCAAGGATCACTAACAAGGGCAACATACCAACCAGACACTCAATATCTTGAGGTTATTTTGAGATGATTTCGGGGCTTTAGTGTCCCCGGGGCCCGGTCCACGACCAGGCCTCCACCCCCAGGAAGCAGCCCGTGACAGCTGACTAACACCCAGGTACCTATTTTACTGCTAGGTAACAGGGGCATAGGGTGAAAGAAACTCTGCCCATTGTTTCTCGCCGGCGCCTGGGATCGAACCCAGGACCACAGGATCACAAGTCCAGCTTGCTGTCCGCTCGGCTCCCTAACTCTCAATGATCACTGAAAAGGACAACGTACCAACCAGACTCTCAAGGAACACTAACAAGGGCAACATACCAACCAGACACTCAAGGATCAGTACCAAGGGCAACATACCAACCAGACACTCAAGGAACACTAACACGGACCACGTACCAATCAGACTCTCAAGGAACACTAACAAGGGCAACGTACCAATCAGACACTCAAGGATCAGTACCAAGGGCAACATACCAACCAGACACTCAAGGATCACTAACAAGAACAACATACAAACAGTGTACTTACCCAGGGTGAGCGGTTGTTCCCACAACAACAATCTGATAAAACAACAAAACATTTAATATTAATTAATAGGTCTCGTATAACTGCAAGTTTTTCAGATGATTTGATAACTTTAACATTTGTTAAATGTTTACAAAGTCCATCTGGTCATACTTACCCAGTCTCTCTCCCAAAGTCTTGCCCAACCTCTAGTCCAGTCTCTCACCCAATGTCTTGTCTAACCTCTAGTCCAGTCTCTCGCCCAATGTCTTGTCCAACCTCTAGCCCAGTCTCTCGCCCAATGTCTAATCCAACCTCTGGCCCAGGCTCTCGCCCAATGTCTTGTCTAACCTCTAGTCCAGTCTCTCACCCAATGTCTAATCCAACCTCTGGCCCAGTGTCTCACCCAATGTCTTCTCCAACCTCTAGCCCATTCTCTCTCCCAATGTCTTGTCCAACCACTGACTTAGTCTCTTGCTGAATCTCTTGTCCAATCTTTTGCACAATTTTGTGTAGAACCTTTTACATGGTCATTTGCATAATCTTTTCCCTCACTCGCTTGTCCCCTTTCATACCTAATCTCTTGAATAATCTTTTCCGTAATCTCTGGCTCAACCTCTTGCTCAATTTGTTGTCACTCTTTTGTTCATTCTATTACTCAATCTGTTGGCTCAGTCTCTTGCAAAATTTTATACCCAATGTCTTGCTCAATCACTTGCCAATAAATTTCTTAATCTCTTGCTCAGTCTCTCAACTAATTTCTTGCTCATTTGCATAATCCAATCTCTTGTTCAATCGGGTAATCAATCTCTTGCACGATAACTTCCCATAATCTCCTGCTCAGTCTGATGATCAATCTCTTGGCCAATCTTTGGCTCAATCTCTTGCATATTCTTTTGCTTTCTCAGTGGTATAGTGCTGTACCACTGAACTATCACACCACAAATTTGAGTATTGTTCGACTGAACCATCACTCCACAATCGTTGACTGCTGTACCAATGAATCACCACTCCACAATAGTTGGCTGCTGTACCACTGAACTATCACTCCACAATGTCTGGCTGCTGTACCACTGAACCATCACTCAACAATGGTTGACTGCTGTACCAATGAACCACCACTCAACAATGGTTGGCTGCTGTACCACTGAACCATCACTCAACAATGGTTGGCTGCTGTACCACTGAACCATCACTCAACAATGGTTGACTGCTGTACCACTGAACCATCACTCAACAATGGTTGACTGCTGTACCAATGAACCACCACTCCACAATGGTTGCCTGCTGTACCAATGAACCATCACTCCACAATGGTTGGCTGCTGTACCAATGAACCATCATTCCACAATGGTTGGCTGCTGTACCAATGAACCACCACTCCACAATGGTTGGCTGCTGTACCACTGAACCACCACTCCACAATGGTTGACTGCTGTACCAATGAACCACCACTCCACAATGGTTGGCTGCTGTACCAATGAACCATCACCCAACAATGGTTGACTGCTGTACCACTGATCTTTCGCTCCAGAGAGCTGACTGCTGTGCCATTCAACTCTTTCAATCTGTTGTCACAGAAAGAGTATTGGATGTATATTAATAATAATCAATTTTAATTGAATACAACGATAGCTTCGAAGGACCACCTCTTTTTATACAAAAAAGAAAAAAATAAATAAAGGAATCTGAAAATATAATCCAGGAATCAGTGTCCTAAGGATCTAGATTAATTCAATAAAATATTAAGAGAGCATTAAATGAACTGTAGTTATAATTAATTAATGAGCTGCCTTAACACATAAATCTGCGAGGTTACATACTAAAAGATAAATATATCCCTAGTATTATTCCGACGCTGGTAATTCGTCAGAATAATTATTGAATATTGGTTAAGTAAATAGTTGCATGAATTAATAAATGCAGATTTCTATCATAGCTTTTCTTCACTGTAGAGAGTAATTATGAAATTACGTCTCCAAAGTTCATTACCATTCACAATGCAATTTATGGTTCAATACCATAAATAAAAATGTGAAAATGAACTTTGGAGAGTTAATTTTTCAATTACCCTTGACAGTGAAGAAAAACGTAAGAAATATTGAGAAGATTCGTCTTAGAATCATTAATCTTACCCTTTCGGTAATATTTAACAACATATCTTTACAAGAAAGACTGCTACCAAAATATACTAATATGTACATATACATATATAACATTAACAATTGTGTAATGTGACGGTGTTCCCCCCCCCCTTATATTTCTCCCACGCCTGCAGTAAGAGTCATGTCCACTTTACCCGAGCGTTCTCTACGTCGCAGGCATCAGTTTGGTATATGTGGGGGAATGTAGTGTTCTCGAAGGGCCGAGAAATTCATAAAAGAAGAGTATTTTGGCCTGTGGTTTAGGCCCTTTAGGAAGCCAATATGGCGCTGGCTCTTCTGTTTTCCCGCCAAAACTGTGTGACGTCAGTGACACCAGATTGGTCGCCGACAGCGACGTGGCACAGGGAGCCAATGAAAACCTCCCGTGGCGAATATGACGTCACGAAGAAAGGGGGGTCCGGTCAGCGCGCCGCGCTGGCGCCATCAGTCTAAGACAGCACGTCAAGGAGGTCGGACGTGCGCTCCTTGGGGGGGTCCTGTCAGTTGGACAGTTTACCCCGTCTCCGGAGGATTTACGCATCACCCGTGGTCTGCCAACACCTGTGGGGTCTTCCTTCGTTCATGTGTTGAACCGAAGAAGGAATTGACGGGATATTGAGCAACAAGTGCTCCAGGAACAGGTATTGTGCAAGAGTGGAGTCTAGGCAGCGACGTATGCGACGGCTGATAGCTCCACAGTGATGACGTAGTGGATGAGCCAATCCTCCGTGAGGGAATCAGTCTGACACGACACGTCAAGGAGATGGACGTGCGAAGATTGGTCCTGTCAGTTTGACAGTTGTTTCCCGCTCCCGTGGATTTTACGCGTCACCCGAAGTCTGCCAGTACTCTGTGAGGTCTTCCTTCGGTCATGTGCTGGACCAGAGAGGGAATCGACGGGATATTGAGCAACAAGTGCTCCAGGACAGGTACTGTGCAAGAAGTGAAGTCTGTGCAGTGACGTATGCGACGTCTGAGGCAGTTCACCCTTTTGTGACGGCGTAGTGGCTGGACTGAGCCACCGGGAAGCAGTGGAAGAAGGAAACTATTCGGGAATCCGAACGACTGCAGCCGAGACGTAGGCAGGCAGCTGTAGCTGGGAGGAAAAGTCGACGGCCGGGAGACCGACTCCAACCCTACAAGAAGTCGAGGAGGAGCACGGACCTGCAGTGAAAAGGCACGGAGACGACGCGCTTATGGTGGGACGTTGATTGAGTTCCTGGAGGACACGACAGTGTGTGTGTGGGGGCGTTCCCTACACGAGGCAGGAGCCAGGACCAGGAGCTACAACTCAACTCTCATCGGAGGATAGGTGGAAGTAGGTGATTCTAGTTTCCCTCCCAATTCCCCTTTAGTCAGCTATATTATTTAGCCTGAGTATTTTGTATGTCGTGAGCAAGGCTCACCTATGTCACAGTAAGGCACCAGTGTGCAGAGTGGTACTATAAAGAGTACTCACGATATTTACGATTATTATTGGTGTATGCAGGCACCCGGAGTAATTGGTGAATTTACTGTGTTGAGAATGTCTTTCATGAGACTTTAGTGTGATCATATAGTGAGATAATATATATATAATTATGCCAGTGTTGGGAGTTAGGCTATGTGCCCAGTAACTATGTTATTACCATTATTGATGTCTGACTCATCTATATATATATATATATATATATATATGTCTATGCTCGTGTATTGAATAATCATTCATGTGTGCAGTGATTAATTGTGTTATCGCCCACGGAAGGAATTACTGAGAACTCCAGTGATATATACTTCATAAGTTATCATTAAACGAAGGGCAGTGTGTAATACCATGACAGTGAATTATTGACACATTTAATATAGAAATGTTTGATTGAGCCCAAGATCAGTGTAGCGAAGTATTTACGTGCTGTTGTCACAAATATTGTGTGTTCGAACTTCTAGTGATCTTTGAGAACTTAAAGAAGTTGGCGCGTCACACCAAGCAAACAGATAAAGTAACATTCGCGCGGGGGGTAGTCGCCCAGCTGATTTTGACATTGACGAGAGGGGGAGTGTTGCCAGCTTAGTGAGTTCATATTTTATGTGGGAACGAACGACTCCCGCCTGAAACAGCTGTTTGCTTTTTGATATAATCTTGTGATGTCTTTGAATGAGTTTTAAGTAAAATACAAAATACATTGGTGTTTATATCATCCCCTCCATATTTCTTGTGGCTATATAATACCTGAAAGCAGAGAGTGATAGAATTAAATACCTGCTCGATATCAGATCTATTGAGTGTGTCCTTGCCACTGTTACCACAATTCAACAAAACCACTGACGTGTTACTGGACACCGAAAACACCAGTTGGCGACCTTGTGGTTAGTAGTAGAGCCCTATGACGGGGCGGGCACACAACAGTTAAGTGAACAAGTTGTGTTCCCACTCCTTCTCGATCAGAGGCTGGTTGGGAATGACTGGGATACTCTCCTGGCGTACAGTGGCGCCGCGAGGATAGAGTGAAGACCCGCAGGGCTACGGTGAGTGACCTTGAGTTTACTGTTGCTCACCCGAGTGAACCCCGACAGTAACTAGCTTCAAAAGATTACCACTTGCTTAGCTAAATGAACTCTGGTGTTCAGTTCCTGAACCCATTATATTTCTCTGTAACCCTTTCCTTTATAGGGAAAGGATAGGGGATCTATAACCACTTAAGGGAAATGGGTATGGATCCCCTCAAAAGGATGGTTTTAGAAACCACTGCCACTCACATGATTGGCATGGAATTCAGTACTGCTCGCAGGATGGGTATGGGGTTCATTACTGCACACAGCATGGGTATGGGGTTCATTACTGCACGCAGGATGGGTATGGGTTCATTACTGCACGCAGGATGAGTATGGGGTTCTCTACTGCTCGCAGGATAGGTATAGGGTTCACTACCGCTCGCAGGATGGGTATGGGGTACTCTGCCGGTCGCAGGATTGGTATAGATTCACTACCGCTCGTAGGATGGGTATGGGGTTCACTACCGCTCGTAGGATGGGTACAGGGTTCACTACCACTCGCAGGATGGGTATAGGGTTCTCTGCCGGTCGCAGGATTGGTATAGATTCACTACCGGTCGCAGGATGGATATGGGGTTCACTACCGCTCGCTGGATGGGTATGGGGTTCACTACCGCTCGCAGGATGGGTATGGGGTTCACTACCGCTCGCAGGATGTGTATGGGGTTCACTACCGCTCGCAGGATGTGTATGGGGTTCACTACCGCTCGCAGAATAGGTATGGGGCTCACTACCGCTCGCAAGAAGATTATTGGGTGCAATACCATACACAGGAAGGGGATAGTGTCTAATACTACTCACAGAATTGGTATGGGGGTTCACTACCGCTCGCAGAATGGGTTGACCAAACCACACACTAGAAAGTGAAGGAACGACATTTCGGTCCGTGCTGGACCATTTTCAAGCCATTCTCAAGTCATCTACATATTTCAGCCACGTTATTATGACTCCTCATCTCCACAAGATGGTATTGGATGCATAATAAAAGACTCATAGGATGCATAAGTCAACAAACAATATTAAATTATATTGATTGATTCTTTCATTATTATGTACCCCCATACCCATCCCGTGGGCAGTGGTGGAAAGGGTTACAGAGGCACATAATGGGTTCAGGAACTGAACACCATAGTTCATTTAGCTAAGGAAGTGACAATCTTTTGAAGTTAGTTACACAATTGTTAATGTTATAAATACGCGTATATTCAGTCATTTACACTAATACATATACACATTGATAATCGTTTTTATATCACAAGTGATTCAACAAGAGGCCCACAATAGTCACTATACAAAGAACTTTACATCTATAGTGAGTCACACAGTTACTAGTCTTGCTGCACACCCACCTAACTGGCCGACAGCTTTACAGTTATGTGAAGGCTGCACTTACAGAAAGCAAATTTTGGATACTTCGCTAGGATTCCTAGCAGTTCATTATTGTGAATAAAGTACTTACACATTTCTTGTACTCCACTGATGGTGGAGTCCAAGAAATGCAAACTCTCAAGAAACACAACACTGCATTTCGCGAATTTTTAACATTCCATTATACTTATACTTATTATAATACTTATTATACCATTATTATTAAATCATATTGTGATTGAATACTGACCTTGTCCCACTGGAACCAAGGTATTAAAAAGCTCCACTTACCGTCAACAACAGAGCTGAGAGCAGCAAGAACTTCATCGTGGCTTCTGCTGGAGAGGTGAAGGTGTTGACGACTGCTTGAGAGGAGGTGATACTGACCAAGACCTGTGGCAGGTGAATGGTTCAGTAGGTGTTGCTGGCGGGACACGTGTGGCTGGTGTGGGGTTCCCCGGGCGCTTAAGGATGTACTGAGAGATGTTCCCCAAGGAGAGCGCTGGCACCTTTCACAGTTCCCTGGGTCCGCGCTGTGTAAAAACTGGAGCTGTGTTGTTAAGCCGGAGCCGCAGCTAACCAGTCCAGCACGACGCATAATATGATTCGTTTTCTTAACACATTGGTCAACCTGGCAACCTCTGGGTTCCTGGAACACTGCTGAGTCTCTCCTGAACGTGTTCCTCTTCCACAACACTGATTACCTCACACTGCTTAACTAACTTTGTTTATATAGCAGTCTTACCCCTAACAGTGCTTATAGCAGTGTTACCCTAACAGTGCTTATAGCAGTGTTACCCTAACAGTGCTTGTAGCAGTGTTACCCTAACAGTGCTTATAGCAGTGTTACCCTAACAGTGCATATAGCAGTGTTACCCTAACAGTGCTTATAGCAGTGTTACCCTAACAGTGTCTAAAGCAGTGTTACCCTAACAGTGCTTATAGCAGTGTTACCCTAACAGTGTCTAAAGCAGTGTTACCCTAACAGTGCTTATAGCAGTGTTACCCTAACAGTGCATATAGCAGTGTTACCCTAACAGTGCTTATAGCAGTGTTACCCTAACAGTGCTTATAGCAGTGTTACCCTAACAGTGCTTATAGCAGTGTTACCCTAACAGTGCTTATAGCAGTGTTACCTTAACAGTGTCTAAAACAGTGTTTATAGCAGTGTTACCCTAACAGTGCTTATAGCAGTGTTACCTTAACAGTGTCTAAAGCAGTGTTACCTTAACAGTGTTTATAGCAGTGTTACCCTAACAGTGCCTATAGCAGTGTTACCCTAACAGTGCTTATAGCAGTGTTACCCTTACAGTGATAATAGCAGTGTTAACCCTAACAGTGCTTATAGTAGTGTTACCCTAATAGTGCTTATAGCAGTGTTACCCTAACAGTGATAATAGCAGTGTTAACCCTAACAGTGTTTAAAGCAGTGATACCCTAACAGTGCTTATAGCAGTGTTACACTAACAGTGCTATAGCAGTGTTACCCTAAAAGTGCTTATAGCAGTGTTACCCTAACAGTGCCTATAGCAGTGTTACCCTAACAGTGCTTATAACAATGTTACCCCTAACAGTGCTTATAGCAGTGTTACCGTAACAGTGCTTATAACTGTGTTACCCTAACAGTTTTTATAGCAGTGATACCCTATCAGTGCTTATAGCAGTCTTACCCCTAACAGTGCTTATAGCAGTGTTACCCTAACAGTGCTTATAGCAGTGTTACCCTAACAGTGTTTATAGCAGTGTTACCCTAACAGTGCATATAGCAGTGTTACCCTAACAGTGCTTATAGCAGTGTTACCCTAACAGTGTCTAAAGCAGTGTTACCCTAACAGTGCTTATAGCAGTGTTACCCTAACAGTGCTTATAGCAGTGTTACCCTAACAGTGCTTATAGCAGTGTTACCCTAACAGTGCTTATAGCAGTGTTACCCTAACAGTGCTTATAGCAGTGTTTCCCTAACAGTGCTTATAAGAACATAAGAACATAAGAACAAAGGTAACTGCAGAAGGCCTATTGGCCCATACGAGGCAGCTCCTATTCTATAACCACCCAATCCCACTCATATACTTGTCCAACCCGTGCTTGAAACAATCGAGGGACCCCACCTCCACAATGTTACGCGGCAATTGGTTCCACAAATCAACAACCCTGTTACTGAACCAGTATTTACCCAAGTCTTTCCTAAATCTAAACTTATCCAATTTATATCCATTGTTTCGTGTTCTGTCCTGTGTTGATACTTTTAATACCCTATTAATATCCCCCCGGTTATGTCCATTCATCCACTTGTAAACCTCTATCATGTCACCCCTAACTCTTCGCCTTTCCAGTGAATGCAACTTAAGCTTTGTTAATCTTTCTTCATATGAAAGATTTCTAATTTGGGGAATTAACTTAGTCATCCTACGCTGGACACGTTCAAGTGAATTTATATCCATTCTATAATATGGCGACCAAAACTGAACTGCATAATCTAAATGGGGCCTAACTAGAGCAAGATATAGCTTGAGAACCACACCAGGTGTCTTGTTACTAACGCTGCGATTAATAAATCCAAGTGTCCGATTTGCCTTATTACGAACATTTATGCATTGATCCTTTTGTTTTAAATTCTTACTAATCATAACTCCCAGATCCCTTTCGCAATCCGACTTCGCAATCACAAAACCATAGCAGTGTTACCCTAACAGTGCTTATAGCAGTGTTACCCTTACAGTGATAATAGCAGTGTTAACCCTAACAGTGCTTATAGTAGTGTTACCCTAATAGTGCTTATAGCAGTGTTACCCTAACAGTGATAATAGCAGTGTTAACCCTAACAGTGTTTAAAGCAGTGATACCCTAACAGTGCTTATAGCAGTGTTACACTAACAGTGCTTATAGCAGTGTTACCCTAAAAGTGCTTATAGCAGTGTTACCCTAACAGTGCTTATAGCAGTGTTACCCTAACAGTGCTTATAGCAGTGATACCCTAAAAGTGCTTATAGCAGTGTTACCCTAACAGTGCTTATAGCAGTGTTACCCTAACAGTGCTTATAGCAGTGTTACCCTAACAGTGTTTATAACAAAGTTACCCCTAACAGTGTTTATAGCAGTGATACCCTAACAGTGCTTATAGCAGTGCTTGTATGACAGTGTTTATATATCAGTGTTAGCCTAACTTTGTTCATATTCCTGTACTCACCTAGTTGTGCTTGCGTAGGTGTCTCTGATGTCTCCCACCTCACAGTTATTCGTTGTTTCCTGTTGCTTAGATACTCTCTTATCCACTGGAGCACCTTCCCTTTTACTTCTGCCTGTTGCTCCAACTTTCTTTACAACCTTTTGTAGGGTACTGTGTCAAAAGGAGTTGACAGTCCAAGAAAATGCAGTCTGCCCACCCTTCTCTTTCTTGCCTAATTTTTGTTGTTTGGTTATAGAATTCTATTAACCCCGTGAGACACGATTTACCATTTTTGAACCCATGCTGGTGGTGCATTACAAAGTTATTTCCCTCCTGATGCTCTACGAGCGTTTTCCTCACGATCTTCTCCATCACCTTGCATGGCAAACAAGTTGTGAAAGCTGACCTGTAATTTAGTGCCTCTTGACTTTCACCCTTTTTGTATGTTGGGACTACATTAGCTGTCTTCCAGCTTTCCGGTAGGTCTCCTGTTCCCAGTGACCTGTTATAGACCATAGAGAGTGGCACGCTTAGGGCTTCTGCACCTTCTTTTAAGAACATAAGAACATAAGAACAAAGGTAACTGCAGAAGGTCTATTGGCCCATACGAGGCAGCTCCTATTCTATAACCACCCAATCCCACTCATATACTTGTCCAACCCGCGCTTGAAACAATCGAGGGACATCACCTCCACCACGTTACGCTGCAATTGGTTCCACAAATCAACAACCCTGTTACTGAACCAGTATTTACCCAAGTCTTTCCTTAATCTAAACTTATCCAATTTATACCCATTGTTTCGTGTTCTGTCTTGTGTTGATATTTTTAATACCCTATTAACATCCCCCCTGTTATGTCCATTCATCCACTTAAGAACATAAGAACAAAGGTAACTGCAGAAGGCCTATTGGCCCATACGAGGCAGCTCCTATTCTATAACCACCCAATCCCACTCATATACTTGTCCAACCCGTGCTTGAAACAATTGAGGGACCCCACCTCCACAATGTTACGCGGCAATTGGTTCCACAAATCAACAACCCTGTTACTGAACCAGTATTTACCCAAGTCTTTCCTAAATCTAAACTTATCCAATTTATATCCATTGTTTCGTGTTCTGTCCTGTGTTGATACTTTTAATACCCTATTAATATCCCCCCGGTTATGTCCATTCATCCACTTGTAAACCTCTATCATGTCACCCCTAACTCTTCGCCTTTCCAGTGAATGCAACTTAAGCTTTGTTAATCTTTCTTCATATGAAAGATTTCTAATTTGGGGAATTAACTTAGTCATCCTACGCTGGACACGTTCAAGTGAATTTATATCCATTCTATAATATGGCGACCAAAACTGAACTGCATAATCTAAATGGGGCCTAACTAGAGCAAGATATAGCTTGAGAACCACACCAGGTGTCTTGTTACTAACGCTGCGATTAATAAATCCAAGTGTCCGATTTGCCTTATTACGAACATTTATGCATTGATCCTTTTGTTTTAAATTCTTACTAATCATAACTCCCAGATCCCTTTCGCAATCCGACTTCGCAATCACAACACCATCTAGCTCGTATCTTGTAACTCTATCATCATTACCTAACCTCAGAACTTTACATTTATCAGCATTAAACTGCATCTGCCAATCCTTTGACCATTTCAAAACCCTATCTAGATCAACTTGAAGTGATAGTGAGTCCTCCTCCGAATTAATTTCCCTACCGATTTTCGTATCATCGGCAAATTTGCAAATGTTGCTACTCAAACCTGAATCTAAATCATTTATATATATTATAAACAACAGAGGTCCCAGGACAGAGCCTTGAGGCACTCCACTTACAACATTTTCCCACTCTGACTTGATTCCATTTATACTAACTCTCTGTTTCCTTTGGTATAGCCATGCCCTAATCCAGCTTAATATAGCACCCCCAATACCATGAGACTCTATTTTTTTAATCAGTCTTTCATGTGGCACTGTATCAAAAGCTTTGCTAAAGTCAAGGTATACAACATCGCAATCCTTACCACTATCAACTGCCTCAACAATGCTAGAATAAAAAGATAACAAATTTGTTAAACATGAACGGCCATTTATAAAACCATGTTGCGACTCAATTATTAATTTATGTTTTTCAAGATGAAGACGAATTTTATTTGCTATTATAGATTCGAGTAACTTTCCCACAATAGACGTTAGGCTAATTGGTCGATAGTTAGACGCAAGTGATCTATCTCCTTTCTTAAAAACTGGTATCACATTAGCAACTTTCCAAAACTCTGGCACTCTGCCTGACTCTATTGATTTATTAAATATGGTTGACAGTGGGTCACAAAGCTCCTCTTTGCATTCTTTAAGCACCCTGGCAAACACTTCATCCGGCCCTGGGGATTTGTTTGGTTTGAGTTTTACTATTTGTTTAAGAACATCCTCCCTGGTAACTGCTAAACTCGTCAACCTGTCCTCGTCCCCACCCACATAGACTTGTTCGGCTGAAGGCATATTGTTAAGTTCCTCTTTAGTAAATACAGATACAAAATATTTATTAAAAATACTACTCATCTCTTCATCACTATCTGTTATTTGACCTGTCTCAGTTTTTAATGGACCTATCCTTTCCCTAGTCTTAGTACGATATAACTGAAAAAACCCTTTAGGATTTGTCTTTGCTTGCCCTGCTATGCGAACTTCATAGTTTCTTTTTGCTTTCCTTATCTCTTTTTTAACATTTCTAACCAGTTGTACGAATTCCTGTTCTAAAGTGATCTCCCCATTTTTAATCCTTTTGTACCAAGCTCTCTTTTTACCTATAAGGTTCTTCAAATTCTTTGTTATCCACTTTGGGTCATTAGTATACGATCTATTCAATTTGTATGGTATACTACGTTCCTGTGCTTTGTTTAGAATATTCTTAAATAAGTTATATATTGAATCCACATCGAAATCCCCATTTAAGTCACCTATCGCTGGGTTCATGTCTCGCTCCAAGACCGGCCCACACCCCATACCCAAGCCTTTCCAATCAATTTGACCCCAAAAATTTCTTAGGCTATTAAAATCAGCTTTTCGAAAATCTGGCACTTTAACAGAATTTTCTCCTACTGGTCTATTCCATTCTATGCTAAATCTGATTTCTTTGTGATCACTGCTCCCTAGCTCACTCCCTATTTCGATGTCATTAATTTGCGTTTCCCTGTTAGTTAACACTAAATCTAAAATATTATTTTCCCGTGTTGGTTCCTTAATGTGTTGCGTAAGAAAGCAATCGTCAATTAATTCTAGAAAATCTTCTGCTTCACTATTCCCTGTTTTGTTCAACCAGTTTATTCCGCTAAAATTAAAGTCACCCATGACATAAATACTGTTAGATCTAGATGCTCTAGATATTTCATCCCATAGATGCTTTGCTTATCACTTGTAAACCTCTATCATGTCACCCCTAACTCTTCGCCTTTCCAGTGAATGCAACTTAAGCTTTGGTAATCTTTCTTCATATGA
Source organism: Procambarus clarkii (assembly GCF_040958095.1). Classification (NCBI taxonomy): domain Eukaryota; kingdom Metazoa; phylum Arthropoda; class Malacostraca; order Decapoda; family Cambaridae; genus Procambarus; species Procambarus clarkii. The sequence goes on from NC_091229.1 coordinate 6,509,052, forward strand.
AAGATTTCTAATTTGGGGAATTAACTTAGTCATCCTACGTTAGACACGTTCAAGTGAATTTATATCCATTCTATAATACGGCGACCAAAACTGAACTGCATAATCTAAATGGGGCCTAACCAGAGCATGATATAGCTTAAGAAACACACCATGTGTCTTGTTACTAACGCTTCAATTAATAAATCCCAGTGTCCTATTTGCCTTATTACGAACATTCATGCATTGATCCTTTTGTTTTAAATTCTTACTAATCATAACTCCCAGATCCCTTTCGCAATCCGACTTCGCAATCTCAACACCATCTAGCTCGTATCTTGTAACTCTATCATCATTACCGAGCCTCAGAACTTTACCTTTATCAGCATTAAACTGCATTTGCCAATCATTTGACCATTTCAAAACCGTATCTAGATCAACTTGAAGTGATAGTGAGTCCTCCTCCGAATTAATTTCCCTACCGATTTTTGTATCATCGGCAAATTTGCAAATGTTGCTACTCAAACCTGAATCTAAATCATTTATATATATTATAAACAACAGAGGTCCCAGGACAGTGCCCTGAGGTACTCCACTAACAACATTATCCCACTCTGACTTAACCCCATTTATACTAACTCTCTGTTTCCTTTGGAATAGCCATGCCCTAATCCAAGTTAATATAGCACCCCCAATACCATGAGCTTCTATTTTTTTAATTAGTCTTTCATGTGGCACTGTATCAAAAGCTTTGCTAAAGTCAAGGTACACAACATCACAATCCTTACCACTATCAACTGCCTCAACTATGCTGGAATAAAAAGTTAGCAAATTTGTTAAACATGAATGGGCATTTGTAAAACCATGTTGCGACTCATTTATTAATTTATGTTTTTCAAGATGGAGACGAATTGTATTTGCAATTATTGATTCAAGTAACTTTCCCACAATAGACGTTAGGCTAATTGGCCGATAGTTTGACGCAAGTGATCTATCTCCTTTCTTAAAAATTGGTACCACATTAGCTACCTTCCATGGCTCTGGCACTCTGCCTGACTCTATTGATATATTAAATATGGTAGACAGTGGCTCGGAAAGCTCCTCTTTGCATTCTTTAAGCACCCTGGCAAACACTTCATCCGGCCCTGGGGATTTGTTTGGTTTTAGTTTTTCTAATTGTTAAATTACATCCTCCCTGGTAACTGCTAAACTAGTCAACCTGTCCTCATCCCCACCCACATAGACTTGTTCGGCTGAAGGCATATTGTTAAGTTCTTCCTTAGTGAATACAGATATAAAATATTTGTTAAAAATACTACTCATCTCCTTGTCATTATCCGTTATTTGACCTGTCTCAGATTTTAATGGACCTATCCTTTCCCTAGTCTTAGTTCGATATAACTGAAAAAACCCTTTAGGATTTGACTTTGCTTGCTCTGCTATGCGAACTTCATAGTTTCTTTTTGCTTTCCTAATCTCTTTTTTAACATTTCTAACCAGTTGTATGAATTCCTGTTCTAACCTGACTTCCCCATTCCTAATCCTTTTGTACCAAGCTCTCTTTTTACCTATAAGGTTCTTTAAATTATTTGTTATCCACTTTGGGTCATTAGTATTCGACCTATTCAATTTGTATGGTATACTACGTTCCTGTGCTTTGTTTAGAATATTTTTAAATAAGTTATATATTAAATCCACATCGAAATCCCCTTTTACGTCACCTATCGCTGGGTTCATGTCTCGCTCTAAGACCGGCCCACACCCCATACCCAAGAGTTTCCAATCTATTTGACCCAAAAAAATTTCTTAGGCTATTAAAATCAGTTTTTTGAAAATCTGGCACTTTAACAGAATTTTCTCCTACAGGTCTATTCCATTCTATGCTAAATCTGATTACTTTGTGATTACTGTTCCCTAGCCCACTCCCTATTTCGATGTCATTAATTTGTGTTTCCCTGTTAGTTAATACTAAATCTAAAATATTATTTTCCCGCGTTGGTTCCTTAATGTGTTGCGTAAGAAAGCAATCGTCAATTAATTCTAGAAAATCTTCTGCTTCACTATTCCCTGTTTTGTTCACCCAGTTTATTCCACTAAAATTAAAGTCACCCATGACATCAATACTGTTAGATCTAGATGCTCTAGATATTTCATTCCATAGATGCTTTGCTTCCATTCTGTCTAAATTTGGTGGCCTATATATAACTCCTATTATAATATTATTTGCTTTTTCGTTTAATTCTATCCAAATAGTTTCTGTGTGTGGCTCAGTTTTGATTCCCTCTTTGAGACTACATTTCAAATTGTCCCTAACATATATGGCTACTCCCCCTCCTCGTCTAATATATCTATCTGTGTGAAATAGTTTAAATCCATTTATCTGATATTCAGCTAATAGTTCTCTATTTTCTACGTTCATCCACGTTTCGGTAAGTGCAATAATATCTATTTTTTCTGTGCAGACAAGAGCATTTAATTCATTAATTTTATTTCTTAGACTTCTACTGTTAGTGTAATATATCCTAAGTGAATTGTTATTTTGAGGCCCTTTTCTTTCCCTGATCATTTTGCCAATTCTTTTCTCCCACGAACACATACTTTTATTACCTCCTTCCTCCAAATCAATTCCCATACCACTATCTACTAACAGTTTAAACCCAAACAAACACCTCTAACCACTGGTTCCAACAAGTTCGCAACAGCAACAACCCCAGCCCTCGATAGATGCACCCCATCACGAGCATACATTTAATTTCTTCCATAGAAGCGTTCCCAGTTGTCTATGAAAGATATTGCATTTGATTTGCAATATCTTTCCAGCCGGCAATTGACACCAAGTGCCCTCGACATCCATTCATTTCCCACTCCCTTTCTTGGAAGAATGCCACATATGATCGGGATTCCTCCCTTGCTCCTAACTAGTTCAATGGCTGTCCTAAATCTCTGTATTAGTTCCTCACTCCTAACTCGCCCAACATCATTACCCCCTGCACTAATACAAATAATGGGTTTGTTCCCATTTTCGTCATAATATCATTCATGTTTTCAACAATATCACCAATTCCAGCTCCCGGATAGCAAACCCTTAATCTGTTCCCGCTATCTCCGGCACAAAACGTTCTGTCTAAATACCTCACCTGGGAATCTCCCACAACCAAAATTCGCTTCGGTACCGCCCTAACTTTCTGAGCAGCCTGAGGGGCCTGCGCTCCGCCGTTCCTCGCTGCAGGTGCACTACAGCACTCGTCCTCCAACACGGCAAATGAATTTGCCGTCCATAGGGCGTCTGTAGGCGGCCTTGTCAAGGTCTTCTTAAGACCCCTGTCTTTCACTACTCTCCACGATGAGGTCTCGTCAACACTGGTCTCCTCCTCCTTTTAGTATTTACAGTGAGATTCTGCAGGTCCAACAGCCTCTGTCACATTTAGCTCCAACAGATTCTTTTTGACCTCATCACTATTGAGGTCAAAACTCTCCAAGGCTGCTTGGTTTGCCTCCTCCTCATTTAGCGCATTTCTTGCCCTCTTGTATCTCTCCCTGCTCTCTGGTGTTCTGTTATTCCTGTACTTTCTCCATTTTCTTTTACTCACTTGCTTCGCTACCTAACATTCCTGGTTGAACCATGGATTCTTCTGTTGCTCTTCGCTTTTCTCCTTTTGGACCGGGATAAATCTATCTGCAGCTTCCTGGTATTTCTGTATGACATAGTCCATCATATCCTGTATATTCTTCTCTCTGAGTTCTGTTTTCCATGATATTCCCCCTTAGGAAGTTCCTCATCTTCATATTTTCCTCTTCAGTAATACAGTCTTTTCCCTTCCAATCCCATCCTTGGATAGGTTATCCCTGCCTCCACCAGATACTCAAATGTCAATGCATTGTGGTCACTCATTCCTATGGGGGCTACAAATTTGACTTCTCTTACTTCTGACTTATTCAAGGTGAATATCAATTCTAGTCTAGCTGGTTCGCCATAGCCGGTCATTCTAGTGGGTTCCCTGACATGCTGGCTCAGAAAGTTCTTTGTTGCCACTTCCAAGAGTTTAGCTCTCCATGTTTCTGCACCTTTATGTGGGTCCCTATTCTCCCAGTCTATCTTTCCATGGTCGAAATTTCTCATGATTAAGAGTCTGGAGCCATTCCTGCAGGCAACTGAAGCTTCTCTCTCTATTATATTATTGGTTGTCATGTTGTTCCTATCAAACTCCTGTCTGGGTCTTCTGTCATATAATGGAAGATTGTAAATGACTGCCACTATTATCCTCGGTCCACCCATTGTCATTGTTCCTGTTATGTAATCTCTGAAACCGTCAGAGCCCGGAATTTCCATCTCATCAAAGCTCCAGTCCTTCCTTATCAGCTGGGCCACTCCTCCACCTCCTCTCCCTTCCCTAACTTTCCTTACTATATAGTAGTCCTTTGGAAACACAGCGTCTATTAAGACTCCTGACAATTTTGTTTCCATGAATCCTATTGCATCTGGGTTTTTCCTGCACCCTTTCCGCCAGTTCACTTGCTTTATTGGTAATCCCATCGATGTTTGACTACATTACCTTGAAGCTCACTTTCCTATATCCATTTTCACCCTCCCTCCCTATAAGTGTAGGAAGTTGATCCACGGGCATTTCTACTTGGGTAGGCTCCTCCTCCTCCTGCACAGAAGTTGCCAGTGGTTCAGGAGGAGGTGAGGTGGCGAACAAAAGGCTTAAGTCTTGCCTTGGTCTGTTTGGGACAGGAAGAAGTCCTGAGGGGGGGGGGGGGAAGTAGTACTTGGGGTTGGGGGGAAGGGATTGCTTGAGGTGAGGGCCTGCCCTCCTATGGAGTAGTTAACAGGGGTTTGGGGGGAGGCGGGGTGGGGGATGGAGGGCCTAATTCTTGCCTGGGCCTGCTTGTGACAGGAAGAAGACCAGGGGATGGGAAGGTATAGGATACTCGGGGTAAGGAGGAGAGAGAGGATTTGGGTGATATGGTGGGTATTGTGTATGTGTGTGTGTGTGTATTCACCTATTTGTGCTTACAGGGGTTGAGCCTTGGCTTTTTGGTCCCGCCTCTCAACTGTCAATCAACTGTGTATAGGTTCCTGAGCCTACTGGGCTCTATTATATAGACACTTAAAACTGAATATGAAGGCTGCCTCCACCACATCACTTCCTAATACAATCCATTTGTCAACCACTCTGACACTAAAAAAGTTCTTTCTAATATCTCTGTGGCTCATTTGGGGACGTGATTTCCACCTGTGTCCCCTAGAGCGTATGCTTGTGTTAAACAGTATGTTCTTATTTACTCTATTAATTCTGTTGAGAATCTTGTATGTGGTGATCATGTCCCCCTTAACGCTTCTGTCTTCCAGCGACGTGAGGTTTAATTCCCGTTGTCTCTCCTCATAGCTCATACCTCTCAGCTTGGGTACTAGTCTGGTGGCAAACCTTTGAACCTTCTCCAGATTAGTCTTATGCTTGACTAAATATGGACTCCATGTTGGAGCTGCATACTCCGGGATTGGTCTGACATGTGTGGTTGTTACAACCCTGGGTTCCTTAGTTGGAAACCAGAGGTCAAATTGAACTCTAAATAATTACTATACATTAATTCATAGAATTGGATCATGTGAGAAGGATATTTAATTACAATAACATTTATATTATAGCTCCTTAAAACCGGGGGTATGCCTTATTCCCGTCGCCCTTGACAAACGTAAGATGAATCTTGTTTCTCACAGAGCATTCAGACTCTGAGCTTGTTGTTGATTAAATATAATATTGAACTAGTTATCAGCTATTCTTAGAACTATTAAAGTAACTAGTAATGAAGGCCGGTGAAGACTTGTATTGTTTGTAACTGCACAATCAACTAGGTAGCTTCCCGGCAACAACAACGTGAGAGAGCTCGAGGAATTAGTGCTGGTTCCTCCTACTCTGGTCTGGCTGTGCTTGTGGCAACATCGTCCCTGTGTGGCTCTACCTCCATTCTGATCCTCCTTCTCCCTTTCCCTTACCTTAGTCTACAGTGATTCTCTAAGTTAAGGATAACCCTGTTTAACCGGTCTCTGGCAAAAGTTGTAGTTATTGATTAGTCTAAGCCAGTGTTTTGGACATCCCTAAGTGTATTGTGTAGTGACTAGGGGCTTAGCCACGTGGGGCTTAGCTACTCTAGGCTGCTTCAGGCCTTTCATGTGCCTCTATTCAAGTAGACTTTACCTTAGTTTTGTCCAAGTGTAAGCCTTGAATCCTGCCTTGTGGACCAAGGTAGTTAACGAAAGATAGTGTGGTAAAGTGTTGTTATTATAGTAATGTATATATATGGGGGGGTTGTTATAGGGTTTAATAAATAAGTTAGTTTTTGAGGTGTATCCATTAATCCTGTTGAAGTGGTGTAGATGATTATATACTAGACAGCAGACCTGTGGTCTAAAACCTTGAAGCATTAACAGGAACCTATGTTCCTTGGGGGCTGGGCCTATCTACCCCACTATTTTTGTTACATCTTGATTCTAGCTATGAGCCCTCTCACTAATACCTCAAACCCCCCATAACAATTATCTTTTTCATAAGTGGGGCCTGTCCGGGAGGAACTTTTTAATTGTAAAAAAATAAATTTCTGAGTGCCAAAGCTAAAATTCTTGAATTCCGCAGAATGGTTGTGTGGTAACCTTGAGTCCAGATCTACTAAGGATACATCTTTCACTGACTGGACACCCAGCTGGATCACTTCACGATTGAGGTAAGTGTGCCCTTGTGATAGGGGCCGTGCAAATTAAAAAATAAATATCCAATTTTTATTTAATTTTTTCTTTGGCTAGGAGCTAAAATAATTAATGATGGAGGCTATGTTGCAGGAACTGACAAAGACACCTTCAGCAGTAGAGATCGCGAAGCTTACTAAAGCTAATTTAGTGTTGTTAGGCAAGGAATTTGGCCTCGAGTTAGATGAAGCTACTAAAAAGGGGAGCCTAACAAATTAATTTTTACTGCATTGCATAGGTCAGGGCCTATTAGCAAGAGATAAAATTTTATGCCAGCCCAGTCCAGCTGAAAGTGTAGCTAGTAGGAATATGGAGTTAGAATTACAACAAGCCCAGTTAAGACTGGCAGAGCAAAAGGCTAGAGTAGCAGAGCAGGAGGCAAAATTCTTAGAATAAAATGCCAAAGTAGAGAAACAAAGACTCAAAAATGAGGCGGAAAAAATTAGAGCAAATACCGCTGTACCACCACCTGCCGGGGACTCGAACCCCAGGCATTATGATAAAAAGCATAACTTGCCTGAATTTTCAGGGTCAGACCCTGAAAGGTTTTTCAACCATATTCAGAGACTGGCCATGTCCATGAACTGACCAGAGGAAGAGTGGGTGAAAATCCTACAGGGAAGACTTAGAGGTAAGGCCCTAGATATTTTTACAAACATGCCTGATGGCGATTGTTTTGATTATAGCAAAGTCAGGGAATGGATCTTGAGGGCATATGAAATTACACCTCAAGCTTATCGCAACCTTATGCCTAATCACAACCAACCTCACACTGAATATGCTAATGATCAAATAAGATTGTTCGAAAAATTTATTCGCTCGGCTAAAGCCGAAACATACAAAAAAAATTAATTTTAATGGAGAATTTTATAGATAATATGCCAGAGCTGGTAACACAATACCTTCGAGGAAGGACAGAGGTAGATTCTAATATTATGGATTTGGCCATGATGGCAGAGAACTACCAGTTGGTGGGCAAAAGGCCCACTAAAAATAATTATAACTCACATACTAACAAAACTTATACCCACATCCAGTCCAAACCGGCCCATTCTAACCCTATAACTAATGCACCTGTTTCAGACATAACTAACCCTGTTAAATTGTCTAGCCCCACGGCACCTAAGAGTGAACCAAAGGGTAATCCTGTTAGTAATGTCTCTTCTCCTCGACGAGTCTGTGGTCACTGTAAACGTGCAAACCACATTACTAGCCATTGTTGGCAACTGCACCCGGAAAAAAGACCCAATGCTGTTGTGACACAGGGCTTGAGGCCTTCTGAAGGGTTAGGGAGTAAGACCTCGAACCCACAGTGGTTGGACCTGCTTACCCAATTCTTGTCGAAGGGGAGACTCTTGTTGTCTGAGGGCTCTTCCTGGAAGGGTAAACGTGCAAACCACATTACTAGCCGTTGTTGGCAACTGCACCCGGAAAAAAGACCCAATGCTCTTGTTGTGACACAGGGCTTGAGGCCTTCTGAAGGGTTAGGGAATAAGACCTCCAACCCACAGTGGTTGGACCTGCTTACCCCCATTCTTGTCGAAGGAGAGACTGTTGGTGTCTAAGGGGTCTTCCTGGAAGGACGTGGTGATCTTCCGAGACACCGGTGCCATCCAGACTTTAATTTTAGAGAGTGCATTGCAAGGTGCCAACACTCGACATTGGAGAGGTCTTACTGGTCGAGGGTGTCACTAATGATACTCGAGCAGTACCCCTCTGTAAGGTTACCCAGAAATCTGATTTCCACAAGGGTGTTTGTACAGTCGGAGTCATGTCTTACCTACCTTTCCCTAATGTTGATGTAATAGTGGGTAATGATTTAGCAGAGGGATAAGGTAGGGGACTCCAGACTGCCTATTATGTTGCCTACCCCTAAGGTTTCCCTGGATCTACCCGCCGCAGAGGATAATGTTGTGTACCCTGTGTGCGCGGTGACCAGGGCTATGGGAATTATATGTAAGGGCAGCTCTGTGGTTGCCAAGGTGGTAAATCCCGAGGACACGAGGAACTCTCTGAGTGGTGAAAGCCAAGTGGACCTTGTGGACACGTTCATTGCCTGACTCGATGACGAGGCAGAGGACATTGTGGAGAGCCTACCATCGCCTCTTACCGAGAGTAGTGAGGAGGTGGACTAAAACACTGTTGAGCCTCGGCCAATGGCATCTGACCAAGGCATGGATACATCCTTGAGTGATTTACAGAAAACTGACCCCAGTCTTGCAGAATATCACGATGTAGCTCTCTCTAAGGAGGAGATTGTTGATGCAGAAACCGGGTACTATTACAATGATCAGATTTTGATGAGAAAATGGAGACCACAGAGTTCTCCATTGTCAAATAAGTGGGAGGCAGTCCACAAGGTTATGTTGCCTACCTGCTATAGGGAGAGAGTTTGGGCAGCTGCTCATGATGATCCTTTGGTGGGACATCAAGGTAATAATATCACCTATCACAAAATCTTATAATATTTCTTCTGGCCCAAGCTGAAAAGCGATGTGGCAAAATTTTGTAACACATGTATTCCTTGTCAGCTTGTTGCGAAACCAAGCCAGACACCACCTAAAGCTTCTCTAGGGCCTATTGTCGTGCTAGAGGAACCATTTTCTCATGTGGTAATGGACTGTGTTCATCCATTACCTAGAACTAAGTCTGGAAATATTTACCTGATAACCATGATGTGTATCACGACCCTGAGGCTTTTGCTGTAAGGAACATCCGAGCAAAGACTGTTGTTGCTTGTATATTGCAATTTTTTCTACCTTGGACTGCCTCAGGTCGTGCAAACTGACACTGTTACTAATTTTAAGTCTGATATTTTTTAGAACTTCTGTAAGGACCATGTAATAACTCATAAGGTTTCTAGCCCATACCATCCACAGAGACAGGGTGTAGTTGAGCAGTTCCATCAAACCCTTAAGCAGATGCTGAAGACATCGTGCGAGAATTCCCACAAATTTTGGGATGAGAACCTGCCTTATGTTTTGTTTGCTGCTCATGAGGGGTTACAAAGTTCACTGGGTTGTTCTCCTTTTGAGTTAGTCTTTGGCCATAAGGTTCGTGGACCCTTGCAAATGTTACAGGAGAATCTGTTAGGGAACGTGACGTAGACCGAAGGTTCTGCTGTCTTTGTGCAACACCACCAGAGACTCAGGGACTGCAAGGAGGATGCACTAAAGTATCTTGGGAAGGCCCAAGAAAATATGATAGAACGACACGATGCTAAAGCTAAGTTGCGGGTGTTTCAGCCTGGTGACCCTGTCCTGGTATTAAAGCCTCGGCTAGGGAACAATATGTTTCACAAGTACGAAGGCCCTATATTGTGACACAAAAGGTTGGGGACCTCATGTACAAAGTGAGGCAATCTGACAAGCGTAACCAGGTGATGCTTGTACACTTGAACCGTCTGAAGAAGTTCCAGGGCCCCAGGCCCGTAACTTTAACCAATGTTTCTTTTTCCAGTGGGGGAGAGGATGATTGTTCTGGGGACCCAACTAATCTCTTTCTCAATAATTCTAGTTCTGTGAATGCTGTGGAGGAGAGACTGTCCTATTTGCAGATGGCTTAACGTGAAGAGGTGCAGTCGTTACTTGACGAATTCTCCAGTCTGTTCGGGGAGGTCCCGATCCAGGCTGATGCCATCTACTATGATGTCAAGTTGACGGACTACACCCCCATTCGTCTTCAACACTATCAGATGAGTCCAGAAAAAAAGGCTATCATGCAGAACGTAGTCGATTTCTTGCTCCAGCACAGCCTCATCCTGCTGAGCCAGGGCTCTTGGTGCTCGCCCTGCCTTTTGGTCACCAAACCAGACGGCTCCTGGCGATTATGCACCGACTATCGGCAGCTCAACAAGGTGACCATTGTGACTGCATCGACGAGATCGGAAATGCCACATACGTCTCGAAATTCGATCTCTCAAAAGGATACTATCAGATCCCGCTCACCGAACGTGCTAAGCAACTAACTGCATTCGTAACACCCGATGGTGTCTTCGCGTATCAAGTGTTACCGTTCGGCTTGCGTAATGCCCCTGTAACGGTCCAGAGGCTAATGAACTCTCTGCTCACTAATGTGCCAAATTGTCGGGTGTATTTAGATGACATTGTGCTTTTTGATAGAAATTGGGCTGACCACACAGGTTATACCAGTTGTTCACAGTTTTGAAAAGTGCAAATCTAACCTTAAATGCAAAAAGTGTCATTTTGGCCAAGGCACAGTGACGTACCTCGGTTATGAAGTGGGCCAACGAAAAGTGTTACCTCGGCAAGATAAAATCAGTGCAAATGTGGAGTATCCAGTGCTCCGGTCTAAAAAGGACGTTCAAATGTTTATTGGTATTATGTGTGCGTACTACCAGCGCTTTTGTCAGAACTTTTCCAGTGTCGCCACGCCTCTCACCGACTTGTTGCGGAAGGCCCTTAAATTTAAGTGGTCAACAGACTGTGCCGAGGCGTTTAAAAATTTGAAATTGATTTTAGCTTCCGCCCCAGTGCTTGCTAGTCCAAGGTTCGACTGACCGTTTAAAATTCATGTTGGCGCATCTGACTTAGGTGCTGCTGCAGTGGTGTTGCAAACTGGGAATGACCAAGTGAACCACCCAATATACTATTACTCTGTGAAATTTGACAAGGCACAACACAATTATTCAGTGGTAGAAAAAGAAGCGTTGCCATTAGTGTTAAAATGTAAAAAATTTGAGGTTTATCTAACAACTAATATAGTGGAAATGTACAAAGACCATAATCCACTAGTGTTTATAAACCAAATGAAGGGGAAAATAAACGCATACTCAGGTGGGCATTGTACTTACAGGACTTCAATCTTTCCATTACCCAGCTACCGGGCCGGCTGAATGTGATAGCTGATGCACTGTCCCGGTTACCTGAGTAACATTCAGCTGAGCCACAGGAAGCCATATACCAACTGTCATGCTTTAGTTAATTTTTTAGGATCTCCTGTGACATTAAATATTCTGTATCAAATTTATTTACTTCCCCGGTTTTTTGTGTGCTTTTTCTTTCAGAAAATTTATTTTTGTGTGCTTTTTCTTTCAGAGAATTCCTTTGTGCTTTTTCTTGCAGAAAATTTTTTGTTTTTGGTTGATTTTCTTTTATTGCATAGATTTTCCTTTTTATTCTCCTTTTATTCTTTTACAAAAAATATGACTACTATTCTAGTAGCCACATTTTTTTCCTCTCTGAACGGGGTAGGAGTATTACGACCCTGGGTTCCTTAGTTGGAAACCAGAGGTCAAATTGAGCTCTAAATAATTACTATACATTAATTCATAGAATTGAATCATGTAAGAAGGATATATAATTACAATAACATTTATATCATGGCTCCTTAAAATCGGGGGTATGCCTTATTCCCGTTGCCCTTGCCAAACATAAAATGAATCTTGTTTCTCCCAGAGCATTCAGACTGAGCTTGTTGTTGATTAAATATAATAATGAACTAGTTATCAGCTATTCTTAGAGCTATTAACCCCCCTACCCATCCGGCCCGTTGGCGCCGTGAGGGGGGCTTAGTGGACGGCTGCTGGAGTGTGATGCTCCGCGGGACAGTCCTCTGTCCTTTTGGGGCCTTGTACTCTTGCTGCTGTCTTCTCTAATTGTGCCGGATCGCTTTTCCTTTTCCTTTTGTTTCGTTTTTCTCCCCCCCCTCTTCTCCTATCTGCTTGTCGTTTCCTGCCGGCCTTTTGCTTGTTTTGGTTATTCCTTTGGACTTCTTCTATTTTGACGCCCGGGGGCTTGAGGAGGCATACTCTTGCACCCGTAGAACTGTAGTACCCAACGTCTCGAGCGAGGGGAGCATTTTATTGTCAGTCCCCCTTTCGTCGCTGAATCCGATCTCGACGGACTGACGGTTCTTAAGGTGGCGTTTGTGGGGCTTACACTCACGACGCACCCCTGGGGGGCCCCGGCATGATCGGCAATAGCTTCCTGTTGGGTGTCCTGCTTCTAATTGTGGCTCCATAGTGGGTATGGGGGCACATTCGTGGATGAATTTCTTTCTCTTCGTCTATTTGTCATTGAATGTTTCTGTTGTACCCTCTCAGGCTCGTGGGGTGGGCGACCAAGCCCCCGAGTCGGCCTGTATTGGAAGACCGGGCTCTGTAGCCCCCGCTGCATTGGGCCCCGACCTTGCTCCTCCTTTGACTGTCCTGACTTTTTCTCCCAGCTCCCCTCCCTCCTCTGTGGTTGGGTAGATCCTCAAGCCCCCAGTAGTGACCACTTCGTCCCCTGGTGCGGCTAAGTCTCTCGTTGTGACTACTGCGCCTTTTGACTCTTCTCTCTCTGGGGGTTCTCAACGCCGTCAGTGCCACGGCCGCACTCGCTTATTTTCATCCTGTACTGATGCGTATCAGGCCTTGTTTGGTCCTGCTTCGTGGGCCAAATACTTTTATCTTCTCCCTCCTGATTCTGCGCCTCCTGACGATTTCTCCCTCCATCGGCATCTCGTTGATTCCGTGGATGCGTCTGTTACCTTCCACCCCACTCGTCTCAGTACATGTGTCGTTGCTGGTCCTTCTCAGGATGCAGCCTCCTGCTTGGCTGCCTTATCCTGCCTTGGCGAGAACCCTGTTCAGGTCTCAAAGAACGCTTAGTTGAATGCCAGTGTTGGAACTATTCTCTTCCCGCCCCATGTTGCAACCGGTGTTCGGAATCTGCAGGACTGCCACGATGACATTCGGCATATTCTTGATGCCCAAGGTCATTCTCCCCTCCAGGTAGACTCGCTTACTCGTCCCCCTTGTTGTCGTCGCCGTCAACCCCTTCGAGTTGTGAAGATCATCTTTGATGGTAGGACCCTTCCATCCTCAGTCATTCTTGCTGGTGCCAGGTGCTCTGTCCAGGAGTATATTCTTTCTCCTCAGCTTTGTAACAAGTGCTGGAGGTTTGGGCATGGTGCCCTCTGCTGCTCCAGTACTGTCTCTCTCTGTCCCTTGTGTAGGGACGAAGGTCGGAGTGCACTTCTCTCCAGGCTCGCTGCCTCAATTGCGGTGAGGCCCACCCTACCTTCTCCCGTGCCTGTATCCATTACAAGCTTGAGGCAGCCGTCCTCAACTTGAAGCATCGGGAGCGTTTATCTTTTCCCGAGGCGAGGCGCCAGGTTCGCCAGGTTCGCCAGCTCCTGCCTTATGCTAACGTCTCTTATGCTCGCGTGTTGTGCTCTTCCTCTCCTCATCCTTCCCACCTTCCTCAGACTCACAACCGTTTCCGGGCCTTGGACCCTGATACGCCCACTACCCCCTCCTCTGTTCCTTTGAGTTCTGTCCCGAAGGGTCCCCCTCCTGGTCCTCTGTCTGGGGTTCCCGTTCTTTTTACCCGGTCTGCCATGTCTCCTGTGTCTTCTTCCTCGTCTCCCTTCGATCCTCCTTCCCATCCTTCTCCTCCATCTATTGACTCTCCCCGCCGCCTGTCGGTACAGGCGGATGTCCATCGCTCTCCTAACGGCGACAAAAATGTTTTTGTATTTGTCGATAGCCGAGGAGCACTGGAGTCCTTAAACAGTCGAAACCCAGTCTTCATGTCTATAGTTGAGGATTGTAAGAGAAGAATAGCTGAGATACAGCTGAAAGGTCATAGTGTGAAATTCATGTGGATTCCATCTCATGTTGGAATAGTGCTCAACGAGGTGGCGGATGACTTGGCCAAACGTGCCACATCAAAACCACAAATTCACATTGAATGTGAATTCACAATGAGACAAATAAGAAGCAAAATCAGAAATATTCAGGCACAGGCAGGAGTGGAGAGGAGAGGGATAATGTATGAGAGAAGTCTAACCATGCAACACTACATGTATGTGAGTCAAAACACCCTTTTCACTTATGGTAAAAGGAGAAATGCTTGGAGTGACTCTGTGTACATGCGGCTCAGGCTTGGGTACAAATATTACTGGGAATATGGGATAGGCGTTCATGATAATGACACAAAGTGTAAACTATGTGGTATGTTAAGGTCTCACACCCTTGCCCATTATGTTCTTGATTGTCCGTTGATTAATGTATATAGAAACACTGAGATAAGGACTGTTCCTGAGCAAATAGCCTGGATGTGTCACAAAGGAAAGGTTGATGATATTCTTGAGAGATATAAGAATTTTGCACCAAGACTGTAATATTTTGTTGAATTATCCGTATAACTAGGTCATAAAAGTATTTGTGTACGTCTGATACCATACCACTTGTGAAGGAGGAAATGTACATGTTTATCTCTCAGAATGTTTGGTAACAGGTTTATTGTTTGTGATGTGTGTCTATGTATGTACTAACACGTTGTACTGAACGGGGTGAGAATAGCTTGAGCTACCTCATCCCTTTGTGTGTATTTTACCTCAATAAACTTTTTTCAATTTCAATTTCAATTTCCTAACGGCCGTCGTGTGTACTCTCGTTCAGCTTCTCCTGTTGAGACGCTGGAATCCGTTGCCCGGTACGTAGTTGCTGGGACACCGGTCTCTTTACGTATGAAGCGTAAGCCTGGCTCCTCTCCTTCCTCCTCCAAGGTGGGTAAAAAGGCTTCGCTTTCTTCCTCAGCCCCTACTACTGGCTCTATTGCTCCTTCCCCTCCCATTTCAGTGGTTGCGCCCCCTGTTCCTACTATAGAGGTTTCTTTGGCCCCTGCTTCCCTCTCGGTTGCTGCCCTTGCTGAGGTGTGCTCCCCTCTTTCTACTCCCCCTCTTCCTGCTGCTGTCCTTGACTGCTCCTCTCCGTTGTCTCCTCCTCTTCCTCCTCCTCCGGACCCCGTGTGCCCACCTCTGGTCTGTTCTCCCCCTTCCTTCCCTCCGTCTTTGCTCAGTTTACCTATGCCCCTTAACCCTAACTTTGCTGACCCTGATCCCGAACCTGATATTCTTTAACGTGCTCTGTTGCTCTTTCGCCTTTGTTTCTTCCTTGTTCTCTGTTGTTGTCCTTTCTCTTCTCGTTGATGTCTATTCTTCAATGGAACGTTTGAGGTTATTACGCCAATTTCCTCGAACTCCAACTTCTGATTTCGCGGTTTTCGTCCCTTTGTGTCTGTCTCCAGGAGCCAATGCTTGGTGCTCGTAATGGTCGTTTTCGTGGCTATTCCTTTCTCTCCCCCCCCTCCACAGCTGTTGCTGGGGCTCCTAATACTTCTGCTCTCTTGATTCGCGCTGATGTTCCCTTTGTCCCCTTACTTTTTCCTTCGCCTCTCCATTGTTCTGCTGCTCGTATCTTTATGAGGAAATGGTATGCAGTTTGTTCCATTTATATCCCCCCGAGTGTCCCGCTTTCTCTTCCTGATTTGAAAGACCTCCTGGACTCCTTGCCGGAGCCTGTGCTCCTGCTGGGTGATTTCAATTGTCGTCATTCTCTTTGGGGTGATGTTCTGACGAATACCCGGGGTCGCCATCTAGAGCCGTTTATCCTCTCTTCTTCCCTGTCTCTTCTGAATTCTGGTGAGCCCACTCATTTGGACTCTCGGACTCGCACCCTTTCCTGTCTTGATCTTTCTCTCTGCTCTTCTTCTCTTTACTTAGATTTCACGTGGCAGGTTCTTGATGACCTCCATGGCAGTGACCATTTCCCCATCCTTGTTTCCTTTTTCTCTTTTCGCCTTTCCCTCTCCTTCCCTAGGTGGCAGTTTGCTAAGGCGGACTGGAACCTATTTACCCTCAGTGCTGCTCTCTCTGACCTCTCCCTTCTGCCTCTCCCTCATGCTTTCCTCCTTTTTCATGACACTGTCTTCATACGCTGCCCATGCTCTATTCCTTGCTCTTCCTCTCGGGGTCCACGGAAGTGCGTTCCCTGGTGGAATGCAGACTGTGCTCGGGCTGTCCGCTGTAAGCGTGCAGCCTGGAAGAGGCACCGCCGTCGGTAGACGGCCGATTCTTTTATTTTCTTTCGGAAAGCGAGTGCGGTGGCCCGTAGGGCCATCCATACGGCTAAGCATGAATGTTGGGCATCTTATGTCTCCACAATTATGTCTGAAACTCCTCTGCCACAGATCTGGAAGCGTATCCGCAAGATAGCGAGTAAGTTCGTTCCCGATGTTTCACCGGTCCTTCACCTGCTTGGTACTCTTGTGGCGGACTCGTTGCAAGTCGCTTCCGAACTGGGTTCCCACTTTTCTTCTGTTAACTCTGGTCTACATCTTCCCAAATCTTTCCTTCTTCGTAAACCTGTCCTTGAGTCTCGTCCTTTAGGTTTCTGCACTCGTCTTCGGCTTCCCTATAATGATCCCTTCTCTCTCTCTCTGAACTTCGTTCTGCCCTGGCCCTCTGCGGTTCTACGGCGGCGGGCTCCTATGGTATTCATTATGAGATGCTTTGCCATCTCCTTCCGTGCACGTCTCAGTATTTTCCGAGTCTGTATAATCGGATCTGGGAGTCGTCGTCAGTCCCTGAGGACTGGCTCGATGCCGTTGTCCTCCCTGTTCGCAAACTGGGGTCTC
Source organism: Procambarus clarkii (assembly GCF_040958095.1). Taxonomy (NCBI): domain Eukaryota; kingdom Metazoa; phylum Arthropoda; class Malacostraca; order Decapoda; family Cambaridae; genus Procambarus; species Procambarus clarkii. The sequence goes on from NC_091229.1 coordinate 6,526,200, forward strand.
TGGGTACTTCCCCTAAGGACTTTCGCCCTATTGCCCTCACAAGTTGTGTCTGCAAACTCTTTGAACGTATGGTTTAACGTTCGTCTGATGTGGTTCCTGGAATACCATCACCTCCTCTCCCCTTCTCAATTTGGTTTCCGCAAGTGCCGCAGCACGACAGATGTCCTGGTGAACTTGGAGGTCTATATTCGTACTGCTTCTGCTGTGAAGACCTCCGTTGTTGCCGTCCTTTTTTACCTGGAAAAGGCTTACGACACCACTTGGCGATATCATATTCTATCCCAACTTCATTCTTTTGGCCTTCGTGGTCATCTCCCTCACTTTCTCCGCAGCTTCCTGCCTCGTCGTTCCTTTCGGGTGCAATTTGGTACCGCTCTCAGCAATACGAAGGTGTGCCCCAGGGTAGTGTTCTGAGCACTACTCTTTTTCTGGTTGCCCTCAACGGTCTTCTTTCCTCTCTTCCTTCAGGTGTCTTCTCCGCTCTCTATGTCGATGATCTTACCCTTTGCGGTCAGGGTGATGATTCGCCTCTCCTTCAGCGCCGGCTTCAACTTGCAATTGATGCCGTGTCGTCTTGGGCCACCGATCATGGCTTCAAGTCCTCTACTTCTAAGACTTGTGCCATGACTTTTACTCGGAAACAGGTCGTTTTTCGTCCCTCTTTGTCACTTTATGGTCATCCCCTTGAGTACAAAGATTCTGCGAAGCTTTTGGGGTTATTCCTTGACACTCGTTTGTCTTAGTCTCCCCATATCTCTTACCTCCGTGTTGAGTGCTCTAAGGCACTCAGACAATACAATTGTCAATAGGAGGGGACAATACCCTCCTTCGGGTATTGTCCACATACTTCTTGGGGGGCGGATAGGCGCACTCTCCTTGCTTTACATTCCTCTCTCATCAAGTCTAAGTTCGATTATGGTTGCCCTGCTTACTCGTCTGCATCTCTTTCTACTCTTCGCCATCTTGTTGCTTTGCACCATACTGGGTTGCGCCTCAGTTCTAGTGCCTTTTGTTTGACTCCTGTCCTGAGCTTGTATGTTGACACTGGCTTCCTGTCTCTCCAGGACCGCCGTGATCGCTACTGTCTTCGCTATCTTGCACGGTCCTTAAAACATCCTTCCTCTCGCCTCTGTCGTGCTTTAACTTTTACCCCTCCTGTGGTTCCTGTTCCTCTTCACCACCTCCCTCTTTCTGTCCGGTTATCTCGCCTACAGGATTCTCTTTCCGTTCGTATTTCTAATGTTTCTCCTCATGTTGTTCCTTCTTTGCCCCCGTGGAGAGTCCCGCTTCCGCGGTTTTGTACATCCTTGACCTGCAACACTAAAGCTTTTATCCTTCCTACTGTTCTAAAACGCCTTTTCCTTGAGCACTTTTCTTTTCACTCCCGCTCCGTTTCTGTCTTCACCGATGGGTCTAAATCTGCGGACGGTGTTGGCTACTCTGTTATTTTTCCTGATTGCACTTATATGTGTCACTTACCTCCGGAGACTAGCATCTTTACAGTGGAGCTTTATGCTATTCTCTATGCTCTTCGTCTCCTGCTTTCTCGTTGTCAGTCTTCCTTTGTAGTTGTTGTTGACTCTCGTAGTGCCCTCATGGCTATCGGATCCTTTAATCCGGTTCATCCAGTAGTTGTCGAGATCCAACATTGGCTGTTTCTTGTTCACAGTAAATTAAAGTCAGTTGAGTTTTGTTGGGTTCCCAGCCATATTGGTGTGTCTTTAAATGAGCATGCGGATGCTGCCGCGAAGGAAGCTGTCCGCTCTAGTCCCATCTCTCATAAAGGTATTCCATAGTCCGACTTTTACCCGGTTATCCATTCCTCCGACTTTTACCCGGTTATCCATTCCTCCGTCCTTACCTGTTGGCAGGCTTCTTGGTCGTCTGTTACTGGTAATAAACTACGTACTCTTAAGTGTTGTGTTTCCTCGTGGCCGTCCTCCTACCACCGTAACCGGCGATGGGAAACAGCTCTGGCGAGGTTGCGTATTGGCCATACTCGCTTAACCCATGGTCACTTGATGGAGCGCCGCGCTGCTCCTTATTGTCCTAATTGCATTGTTCCTTTTACGGTCGTGCATGTCCTTCTTGAATGTCCTGACTTCCAGGACGAGCGTGTGTCTTGCTTTCCGACCGCCCCTCGCGGTCACCTTTCCCTCAATAGAATTCTTGGTGACTCGGATACTTTTGATATCGTTCGCCTTATGCGTTTTTGTTCTCGTATTGGCATCCTTGGTGATATTTAGCGCCCTCTGATTATTCCGCACATTTGATGGTGCTACATAGCCTTCCCGGTTTTGTTCCTTCTTTTGACAAAACGTACTTACCCCAGGCTGCTTCAAGCCTTTCATGTACTTCTATTCAAGTAGACTTTACACTAGTTTTGCCCAAGTGTAAGCCTTGTATCCTGCCTATGGACCAAGGTAGTTAACGTAAGATAGTGTGGTAAAGTGTTGTTTTATAGTAATGTATATGGGGGGCTGGTAGAGGGTTTAATAAATAAGTTACTTTTTGAGGTGTATCCATTAAGCCTGTTGAAGTGGTGTAGATGATTGTATACTAGACAGCAGACCTGTAGTCTAAAACCTTGAAGCATTAACAGGAACCTATGTTCCTTGGGGGCCAGGCCTATCTAACCAACTATTTTTGTTACATCTTGATTCTAGCTATTGGCCCTCTCAGTAATACCTCATACCCCCCATAACAAGTAACTTTTTCATAACAGTGGTATACAAAGTTATGAATGATTCCTTGTACAAGGTTCTAAATGCCGTTCATATGTTGGCCAACCTGGAATATGCCGCTGATGTTTTCCTCTTTATACGTGCTTCTGCAGGGGGACAGGTCTGGCGTGATATCAACCCCCGAGTCTTTCTCTCTCTCTGACCCTTGAAGAATTTCATCTCCCAAATGATACCTTGTATCTGGCCTCTTGCTCCTTACAACCATCTTTTTACATTACATTTGCTTTGGTTAAATTCTAACAACCATTTGTTCAACCATTCATTCAGTTTGTCTAGGTCTTCTTGAAGCCTCAAGCAGTCCTCCTTTTTCTTAATCCTTCTCATAATTTTGGCATCGTCAGCAAACATTGAGAGGAATGAGTCTATACCCTCCGGGAGATCATTTACGTATATCAGAATCCGGATTGGACCGAGTACAGAGCTCTCTAGGACTCCACTGGTGACTTCACGCCAAACTGAGGCCTCACCCCTCACTGTAACTGTCTGCTTCCTTTTGCCAAGGTACTCCTTTATCCACTGAATCACCTTACTAGTCACTCCTGCCTGTCTCTCCAATTTATGTACCAGTCTCTTATGGGGTACTGTGGCAAAAGTTTTCTGACAGTCCAAGAAAATGTAGTCCGTCCATCCTTCTCTTTCTTGCTTAATCTTTGTCACCTGGTCGTAGAATTCTATTAAGCCAATAAGGCAATATTTACCCTCCCTGAACTCATGTTGGCGATTTGTCACGAAGTCCCTTCTTTACAAATGTGTTACTAGGTTTTTTTCTCACGATCTTCTCCATCACCTTGCATGATACAGAAGTCAAGGACACTGGCCTGTAGTCTGTCACCTTTTTATATATATTGGGACCAAATTAGCCGTCTTCCATATTTCTGGTAGGTCTCTCGTCTCCAGTGACTCTCCAGTA